>NC_039253.1:2068636-2303636 GCF_003368295.1 Carassius auratus
TACATTACAGTAATGTTTGTTGGTTTGCCTTTTAAACTAAAAAACTAAAAAAACTAAAAACGAATGAATGAATGAAATGCAATTAAATGAATGACTGAAAGAATAAATGGATACATAAAACACAATTGAATGAATGTTTGAATAAAATGGGGTAAAGCGTATTTTGGCTAAAATGGGTGTAATATTCATGAAAATAACATCACGATGCTAAAACAATTTAATGGTCCTAAAACATTTCCAAAAAATGTTTTATTTTCTTTATGCAAAGTGTATTTTGAGATGATGCATGACCCTGTGAAATATACAAAATATCTTCATGGAACATGATCTTTAATTAATATCTTAATGATTTTTGGTGTCAAAGACAAATCTGACCCATGCAATGTGTTTTGGCTGAGAGATTTAAGACTCCAGGGTCACGAATGATTTGAGTCTTGTACCTGGTCCAGTGGGCTTCGAAGAAGGCGGAGTAGTAGACGATGGTGGGCAGCAGGGCGGAGAAGGCCCACAGGAGCAGTGTGGGGAAGAACTGAGTCACGATCGGGTTCTAGAGACACACACACACACACACACACACACACACACACACGTCAGAGTGTGTTCACATCCAGGTCATCGTTCAACCCCAAAAATAATACAAAAATATTCTTGAAAAAATAAATAAAGCCCATTAACATGAGCATTGAGATTTCTTGCAGTTTAAAGCTTAAAGCTGCAGTCGGTAACTTTTGACGCTCTAGCGGTTAATAAACAGAACTGCTTGCGTCTTGCGGAAGAACATTGTAGCCGGAACTACTTCTCTCTGTTTATGTCTATGAAGAATCAAAAAGGTACTGGGTTACTCCGCCGCGGTACCCCCGAAGCAATCTAAAATAGTCTGAATATAAACACTTATTATAGGAGCACCCTAGTGATTCAGGACAAGCTAAAAACACGGTTTGGAAAATGGATTCATGGTGTACTCGCTTATTATGTTCATTTTTCTACATTTTGAACACAAACAAAGTTACGGACCGCAGCTCTGATTGGTTGTTTCTTATCGGGAGCGATGTATTTTCTGCAAATGGCAATAGAACCACTGGGAGGAGCCAGAGGAGCTTGATTTTTTCACAGATTATCAGTCTCATATTCTACTGTCAGGACATAATGACAGGTTTAACAAATATGTAAAAAATATATTTTTACAAAAGTTCCCTACAGCAGCTTTAAGTAGAGTATCAAAAAATAAATAAATGAATAAAAAATACTAGCTTGATTTATAATTACTCAGTTATTATTGTAATCCAACTATATATATATATATATATATATATATATATATATATATATATATATATATATATATATATATATATATATATATATATATATATATATATATATATATATATATATATATATATATATATATATATATATATAGATATATTATTACTATTATTATTATTATTATTATTATTGTAAAAATTGTTGTAACAAAATTTATTATTAATTTAAATGTAATACAGTTATTGTTAGTAGTAGTTTTATAATATTAGTCTTACTGTGTATTACTGATTCAGAACCTAGTTTAATTATACATAATGATAATAATAATACAATGTATTGTGAAAAAGATGGTATATTATTAATATTGTCACTATGATATATTTTGTACTTACAGTAATTCTACATTATGATCAAGCCATAATGTATTATTATTATTATTATTATTATTATATAAAATGTATTATGCATTACATACCATATTTATATATAAAAATGAATATAATTAATTCTTAAATGTACGATTTATTTAATGCATTATTATTTTCCTTATTATTCATTATCATCATTATTATAACAAAACTTAGTCATTATACATTATTATTAATAATAAAACTAACACACATTAAAATAATATTAAATGTTGTTATTCTTATCAATTTAATTTATCAAGTTAATACATTATTACAGTATGGTTATTATTATTATTGTACAGAGAAAAGATTGTTTAGAAATCAAAATCTCACAATGCAAAAATTACTTTTTGTATTATTTTGAAAAATGACAACACCATGTTCTTGTCTTTCACAATATGAGAGATGAAATCTAATTTTGGAGCAGAATGTTTCATTATTATTATGTTTTTTTTGCACTGTTATAGCTCGGTCTGAAATGTTCTGAGCATAATTTTCACTTTCACTGAAGACAGAAAATGGGCTTGAGGCTAGAAGTGTGCCTGGGGTTAGTGTCAGTCTTACGTTCAGATACTCCACAGGCTTGGTGACGTTGAACTTGTCCATCGTGGAGATGATGATGGCCGGAGTGGTGAGGAAGAAGAGGAGGAGGAAGAGGATGCAGTTAATGATGAAGCAGCGGAGCCACCAGGAAACTCCTCCCAAAGACAGATTCTCCCTGTGATCAACACACACACACACACACACACACACAGAGAAGCAGAGGCTGGGAATCCATTAACAGCGCATTGCTCACTGTATACGGTGTTTTTACAGTAGTACTGTATGTGAAACCGTATTAGAGGCTATGAAATCAGACTAAGATTTATTTGCATTTTTTTCACAGATTCCTTTTTTTTTTCTGAATTTTTAGGGCTCAATGAAATCAGTTTTTCTCCCTCAAACTGTGTTTTATTTTTCCCCCAATTTATTTTTTTGTTTTCTGATTTAATAAAGGTTGTATTAAATTTGATTAACAATAAACAGCTTATCTGGTCAATTTAATTAATAATACTTACTATAATGTAATATATTTTAAAATAGTAGGGCTCTATGAAAGGTTTTACAAATGTCTTAGCAAAAAAAAGTCAGTAATCAAATGAATGCATAAAAAATTAACAATTTAATTGATTAATTAATAGTTATGAAATGTTGCATTGTACCATAAATCAAATTTTTATGATTGAATTATCAACAATTTAAGTTTAATAAATATTAAATGTTTAGGGTGCAATTAATAAAAAAAATTAACTCCATTTTAATTTAATTTTAATAATAAACAGCAGTCTGATCGGTTTAATTAATCAAACTTTAACAATACACTGAACACATTTTACAATAATAGTGCCTAATGAAAGGTTTTATCTGTTCAGAAATACTGTGTTTGGTCTTCTATATTTTCTAGATTTATGATTTAATATTAATGTATTGTATGGTGGTTAAAATAAAAGCACAAACGGTTAAACATTTCATTAAATCATCTTTATGACTGGATTCTGTGGTTTTGTCTGTTTTCTGCATCGCTGATATCATAGGGCTCTTCAGTACACATTATGAATCAATAATTATTTGCAGATCCATTAAAAAAAGAGCTCAATAAACAGAAGGTCAATTCAAGTGCTTTGCATAAAAAAAGCATTAGAAAAAACATCAACTGGATTTCACAGAGACAGTTGTTCAGCGTGGGCTCTGGGTGTAATGGCTCATTTTCCATGCATGCAGAAATGATTTGAGTATAAGAGAAGGACTGGGTGTGTTCCTCACCAGCGCACGTTCTGGGGGTCCGGCGCGTAGCTGACGCTCCAGTCATACACATGAAGACCGTCACTGAACTGAGAGGAGCGCGGCTCCTGACGACACTTACAGCCCTGACACTGACACGCGTTAAAGTCCTTCAGGATGCTGCAGACACACACGCACACACACACACACACACCCCGCATCAGCAACAGATTCAGAACCAGAACATCAATACATTTAAACACATCAGATATTTTAACCATTGCACATTCACTGAATACCCAAAAGTAGCAGCATATATAAATATATATACACAAATATATATATATAGGCACTATTTAAATAGACTTATGCTGCGTTTCCACCGAAATTACCCGGAACATTTGTACTAGCAACTTTTTTCCCCAGGAACATTTTCCCCCCAGACCTGTTGCTTTCTGTTTCCACCACGGTGTAAAGTACCGGGAAGATTAGGCAAATAGACTGGTGATGTAGGTCTGCGCGCGATTCTCAATACAAAGTACGCTGATTTTGGACGTGCATCCTCGGTATTCGACTCGGGAGTGTGATGTCCGCGACGACGCAAATCCGGTAAATCTGTAAACAGCAGCGTACTTCATAACTTCAGTCAGCTCGTCTTGGTTACTGCAATTTTCCTCACTGTACATTTACAATAAAACGAAATCGGATATCAAATACCACTGCCTCCTTTCGTTTTCATTTTAACATAAGAACAGCTGCAGAATAGTACTTAGTTCAGGGATATGTGTGTTTGTGTGTGTGTATGTATATATATACACACACAGCCATTACAATGAAACGAAATATTATATAAATTTTTTATTTTCATTTTAACATATAGATAAATTGAATACAGACCAAAGAAAACCTGTTAGATTTACCCCGCAGCTGAATTATATGTTATGTTTAACCACTAAAGACACATCAGAGCCAGCGGCACATATCAGAAGGTCTATCCAAGCTGAGGCTGCTTCTCGGCGGATAGATGATCACTGAGCTCTCGCTGATTTCGTGGAGCTGACGGTCTCTGAGATCGGCGAAACACATTTTTAAATAGGCGCTGTCTTTATAGATAAACAACAGATTTGAGTTTTAAACAACTACATTCTCGCATGAAATACTTTTAAAATTACATTTCATGACACAATAACAGTAATATTTTGAAAATCTTGATCCGAATAAATGGTCGTTGAACTCAACCAATGCTGCGTGAACTCAACCAATCAGGATGTTTAGCGCCAAAGTCCCGCCCCCGAAAGTTCCGGAACTTTGAAAAAGTACCACCTCGCCAGCAGGGACTTTCTGAGGGGCATTTTTTTTTTACCCTGAACTTTATTTAGCTCCTGGTTCCTGCGGTGGAAACACACCGAGTACCAGGCCAAAGTCCCTAGTTCCTTTATTCATAACTAACGTAGACTAGACCACTTGTTGGAATAAAGAAATAAATTAGGTCCTCTGTAACATCTTAACATCTCAGCACTCTAAAGAGACATAGGCTCATTTAGCCTATAAATAAACCAATGCACCAATCAAAACAAGTCTTTTTTAACAAATTCAATTAAGATAAATTTTAAATTAAGATGGGTATTTGGCAATAACGAAATTAAGATAAAGGCTCTGCCGGATTTGCTTCGCCACTAGCAGCTGACATTTAATAAAAGAATAATGCCAACATTAGCGTAAATACTCTGTCCACATTATGCATTTAAGACTCAATGAATATTTAGTTATCATTTGAATAACCTTTACTCACAGAGATAAGGCTAGGGCTACATGTTTTTGTGGAGGAAAATGATTGAATCCACTGTAGATGTTTTCAGCGCGCTGATGGTGCGTAATTATTCACTCATTATTCTCATTATAAACACGGTCAAAACTTTTCCACACATCAGACTTTGCTTTAGTTGCTGGTGCAACCAAAACCTAATCACCAGAGGCAAGCCTCCGTTACACCTGCTCAGCATTGATTTTCGCTTCTTTCTCGCGCTAATCGAAACATCACATGACCAATCGTTTACCTCGCAAACCGGAGCGCAAGCCCGAACCCGGCCCGAGCCCGTGTAAGATTATATAAATTAAGCCCGAACTCGTCGGGTCCCATCAGGCTTTTTCAAATAATTGATTTTGATTGGATTTTAAATCTAATAATTTGAATATTACATTTAAAGGGGCCATGAATTATTTATTATTTTAATAACTTCACACAAACACACTTATGTGCATGTAAAATATTATTTTCAAGCTTTATTCTTAATTTCATTGAACTTTTTTAACCTTCATTGTAAACCTCTGAAATTATAAGTTTATTATTTTTTTTAAATAAACACTTAAAAAATATTAATACTAATATTAATTATAATTAAAATATGATTTTTTCCCCCACAATATTTGTGCACAATATTTTACGGCCATTTCATCCATATTGACTGAAATAATAATGTGTGTCAATAAATAAACAGCTCTTTGGAATACTTCAATTCTGATTGGATTCTAAATCTAATTATTATTTTAGTTATATTTAAGAACTTTGTGCAATATTTAATTTTCCAAATGACTTCTTTTTAGTACAAAGTAATATATATATAACAACATTTTACACAGTCTTTGTAGCTAGAGCGGTTGGTGTCATACTCACATTGCAGTCATGGCCTCGTTCTGGAAGGTGACGAAGGCCATGCCCAGAGGTTTGGTGTTGACTTTCTCCTTCTCCTTCCTGTACTCCTCTTTCAGTTTGGCCTCCAGTTTGGTGTAATAACTCACAGCCTCCTCCTGCAACAGCACACAGACTTACAGCTCCACTGCATCACAGAACATCTCCCAACATCAGCAGACACCGCCTCCAGAAACCATCCATCACTTCATTTCAGTTCCTCTGAATGATGCTTTTATTTCAAAGAGACGCTATAAGAGTTCATCAAACCCAGAAAACTAGTGAGGCTATTACTGATTCAAGTCATTTCATTTAAAAATATTTAGAAATGATCAGATATGTTCTGACTTATTAAATGGCTATTTGGAATGCTTGCTTTTGATTGCATTCTGATTCCAATTATTTGATTGTCATACAACCAATTAAAAAGTTGTTTAATGAAACAATATAATATTTTAAATGCAACTTTTAAATCATTTTTTTAAATTAGCAAAATACGTTTATTTATTCATTATCCAATCATGAAAACATTTTTTTTACATGAAGGCCACCAATAAATATTGATGATATTATACTTCAGTAGATATGAATTAAATGAACAATTTTAAATAGCAGCCATTAGATGGTGAATGTTTATTAAATGTTTAGATTTAATAATATATTTTAAGACACTTGTTTAATTAAAAGGAACCAAAAAATAATTTATATATATATATATATATATGCATCAGTAGATATTTAAACATTAACTCATTTTTAAATGAGTCATTCTAATAAGTGATTTATTTATATTTTATTTTTTATAACTGTTTACATGAAAGCAACCAATAAATGTCTAATTAATTAACATTTAAATACTACTGAGGTATAACAAACAACTTCAATTAAGTCAGTTTAAAGTGTCATTATTTGTTTTTAATTGTTTACATGAAAGCAACAAATCAATGCTGACTATATTATACCTTTAGCACATATTTAAACATTAATAAATAATTTTAAATAAGTCAATTTAATAAGTCCTTCTTAATATTTAATATACAATAAATGCTAACTACTTAATTATCTACTGAGGTATAATATAAACAATTTTACGTCAATTATTTAAGTCAAATAAAGTTAATTTATTAAATCATTTTTATTTATTTATATTGCATGCATTAACTGTTCACTGTAATCGATATTTAAAAACTAAATAATGTATTTATCCTATAATATTTAAAATAATTTATTACAATAAAAATGAAACAATTATATCAACTCCCTTCACACAGTTGTTTATTTATCTCAATATTAATATAATAAGTAGTACTGATACTGTAGGTGACAATCATACTCAGAAGCCCAAAGGAAGAAAGTTAACTTGTATTGGTAAGTGATGAGTTTTCTTCCTGCAATAACGCTTTGCACTGTGCATTGACAGCACAGAGGCATTGTGGGTAATGGGTTCACACCTCTTCACAGCCTGTAATGGCGCAGCAGCACAGGTGACCGCAGGGTTTGGGGTTGATCATGGCAGGGATGTGCTCCTTAGCCATCAGATCCGTGAAAAACTTCTTACTGCGTTCAGTCTTCTTCCTGCAGGACACACACACACACACACACACACACACACACACAGAAGCTCGTTTAACAGATCGATAAGAGGTCAGATCAGTGGATAGACTCATTTCTGAACCTAAAAGAGAAAGAGCTTCCTATCCGGAGCGGTTCATTAAAATCTAGAACTGTACCTCTCGGCGTTGAGGGACATCAGTTTGGCCACATTGTAACAAACACGTGCTTCCAGTACGACACAGTTCTCGTACCCCTGTCTGAGAGACACAAATCAAGAAATCAACATCTCACAGACAAACAGCTAACAGTGGTAGTGTGTGAGTGTTAATCATGGAAATGCAAGAACTACATCTTCTGAAGTCATTTGCGATGACTGGAGTTTATTATGGATAAACACTGTTCAAAGGTGTGCAGTCAGTAAGATTTGCTGTTTGAAAATAAACTAATACTCGTATTTGACAAGGATGCATTAAATTAATAAAAAGTGTCACTTAAGAAATGTATAATGTCACAAAAGAGCTCTTATGCTTTTCTTAAAAATAAATAAATAAATAATTCCCATCAAAGAATCCTGAAAAATAAAAATGCATCACCATTTTTTTTCTTCTAATGTTTAAATCGTGTACTGATGTATAATAGAAAATATTAAAATAAAATATATATAAAAAAATGAAATATCGCTAAGAACATTAATATAAAGAATAAAAAAAAATTATATTTAAATATCCACTGAGGTACATATTTCTTTTTTTTTGTACTCAATTTTTTATTGTCTTGTCTTGTCGGGTAACAATATAAAAGAGATGTTGTGACAGTACAGATATATATATAGCAATACATTCATCACCCTCCCATCCCACCCCCCTCCCACCCCTACCACATGGGATACAACAAAACTATCAACTTCAAGTTTAGAGTCATCATTGAGAAGATGTACAACAGGGTCCATGGGGAGCTGAATATCAATCAGATCAGACAATGCTTGTAACACCTTATTCCAAAAATCATAGATCTTGGGGCAGTCCCACATTATATGCATAAAAGTCCCCAAAGTATTTTGTGAGCACAAGGTACAAAATGGGTGTGGAGCATGACCTATCAAGTGTCTGATTCTAGGAGTAAGATATGCCCTATGAGATATCTTCATATGAATAAACTGATGATTAGGATTATGAGAGGAGCTACATATATTATCCCAGCTTGTGTTCCAGTCTATTTCTCTACGTCTGAGTGCCATTGCACGGTCCCATGCTAATGTACTAGGCTTAGGAGATAAATATGATAGTAACCTGGCATACAGAAAAGAGACGACACCTTTTGGGGCCACCTTTATCCAGCCGACTACTGGGTGCTCCTTCATCTCTGAGCCCCATACAACCTTGTGTGCTTTGAAAGCTGACCTAAGTCTGAAGTAAAAGAATAAGGAATGTCTAGGGATACCATAAAGTGAAACCAAGTCATTAAAGCTTAGTAAAGAATCTTCACCATTTAAGTCTCCAATGACCCATATACCCTTCTCTGCCCATACATCATGAATGAACGGCTTATTTCCAGACAATAACTTGTTATTACGCCATACAGGAGATGTTTTATGCCATTTTGATGTAAAACCCACTAATCTCTCAACTTGTCTAATGATCTGAAGCATGTATGTCAATACTGGGCCATACCTCAATGTACAATGGTTAATGGAGAGACCAGAAAATAGAAAATCCCTAAGCCTAATGGGAGCAATTATGTCTTGTTCTATTGTCTTCCATGGTGATATAGAATTTGGATCCAACCACTGCTTCATTGGACGCAAGATAAATGACCAATGATAGTATTTAAAGTTGGGGAATGCCCAGCCTCCTTCTAGTCTGTTATGCTGTAGTGTGGTCCGTTTAATACGTGGTCGCCTCCCATTCCATATATATTTTGTGAGTAGCGAGTCAACACTGAGGTACATATTTCTTTATTATTAGTTATTATTGTTACTGAATAAATGAAAGTAACTAGCAAATTCCTCTTTAAAATACATCTTAAAAGTAACATTATAATATACATTTAAAATGTATTAATTGACAAATTAATTCGAATCAGATTCCAATCGAAATCAAATATTCCAAGGAACATTCAATATGTTTTTAATTAGAATTCTATACTTTTATTGATCATGGATGCATTATAATGTTACAAAAGATTTCACATAAAAAAAATCAGTTTCCACAAAAATCTAAAGCAGCACAACTGTTTTCAACATTGATAATAATCAGAAATATTTCTTGATCAGCAAAGATCAAGTGAAACTGAAAACTGGAGTAATGATGCTGAAAATACAGCTGTGCATCACAGAAATAAATTACATTTCAACAGATATTTAAATAGATAACAGCTGTTTTCAATTCTTCAAAATATTTTGTAAATAAATATTTTTACTGTATTTTTTTGATCAAATAAATGCATCCTTGGTGCACTTCTTTTTAAAAACACTAGAGACGCCGAACATGTGGACGGTATTGTCTCTTTAGCTAAAGTCTCTCTAGTCTATACACATCACAGTGAACAGCAGCCGGTGATGTTTTCCTCTGATTTCAGCATTTTTCAGTCTGAGGAAAATGACTTTAGACACTCGAGTCTATTCATAGCTCCTCCCCAGCGCCTCATCACACTCACTTTTGGCAAGCGCAGACTCGGCTGATCGGCCACATGCCTCGAATTTAAAACACTCATTTAGACCATCACGGCACATGCTTGGAGAAGCAGAGAACGTAGACATCCCTGACGCCCGCTAACATCCAAACCACACGTGATTTTTATATTTCACATGACTTACAGCGTAGGATGCAAATGCAAAGGAAAATATTGTGTTTGAAGCATAAAGAGGAGTAATACTTACTCAAAGTGCTGTTTTATATGGCTTTCTTCTGCATATTTGGAGATGCCGTTGATAAATAAAGTGCGTTTGACCTGAGGAGAGAGGGGAAAACATGATATTTGGGTTATTTACACATGCAAAGGCGCTGGAGGACGTTGAGGCACGGATCGAGGTTAAACGTTCGGCTCAGAAATGTAGGTCAGTGCTATAGACAGACTTCATGAATATTTCATAAGCGTTACAGCATGAGCGATGAGCTGCATACGTCACGAGACTCCCCCAGATGGCTTTTTTGTGTTATTACTGTATATAAAATAAAGAAACGCTCCACCAATAATCATTTAATCACATTGCAAACCAGTATAACCCAGACGGAGATGTTTAGCAAAATGTTCATGCTGCACTTTTTGCATTTAACCCATTTAAAATCTGCATACTAATTCAACATTAAGAGTCCTCTTGGACCTAAAGAGTCATTATTTCATAAAACACCCATAATAAGTGTCATCTAAAACCAAACTGAA
Organism: Carassius auratus; assembly: GCF_003368295.1. Lineage (NCBI taxonomy): Eukaryota > Metazoa > Chordata > Actinopteri > Cypriniformes > Cyprinidae > Carassius > Carassius auratus. The sequence continues at coordinate 2,079,701 of NC_039253.1, forward strand.
GACATTTCAAAGTTTGGAATGATTTTATTAATGAAAATTTTGTGAAATACTTTGAAACTGCAAATGGAACTTAACCCATAAAAATGTAAATAAAAAAAAGTTTCAAACTAAATAAATTAAATTTTTACTTGCACAGACTTTCACACTTTTTTTTTTAAAACACAATTCAGTCCCAAAAATATGTGAGATATGGGGGAGTATATACATTTTACCAAAGGGTTTCTGACTAATATAACTTCATAGATAATTTTACAAAAAGTATTTCTGACACCTAATGGTACCCGGGTCCTAAAAGACCCAAACATGCAACATTACTTGTTTTAATTGGTTTTAAATAAATAAAAATGAAGTTATATATTGTATTTTGAAGGTTTCAAAGCATTTGCAAAGTTTTGCTCCCTTACTATTTTTTTTTTTTTTTTTATGCATCTCTTCCAGGTCAAAGCGGACCCTGATTCATTATGAGGGTTAAACAGGAACTGTTCCTTTAAACTGACGCGGATCACATACCAGATCATCTTCTTTGTAGTGCATCTTGGACGTGTGGCGTCTCATGCTGTAGACGGTGAGGAGCAGGTACATGAAGGCAAAGGATGTGTGCAGCCATAAAAGGTTATTTCTGAATAATAGAGAGAAAGAGACACGTCCACGTTACCCAGAATACTCAAAATGCATCATGACATCTTCAATTAAAGTGCATGAGGGGAAAGAGGGTTGAAGTATTTGTGCAATGAATAAACTGTCTCACCCAGAATTCAAGTTGGCGATTGTTGTGCGTCCAAAGCTGTATGCATTATTTTCTGAGGGAAAAATATAAAACCAACTTAAATTGTGCTTTTGAATGCTAACGAAAGACACTATCATTTTGTGAGCTGAGCATAGTCACAGAATGCTAGAGAAATCTTTTTTTAATAAATTGTTAAATATTATATATATAATTATAAATAATTATATCTTTAATTATTAATTCATGATTTTTCATTTATATATATATATATATATATATAAAAATGAAAAATAATGAATTAATAATTAAAGATATAATTGCATAAACAACTAAAGAAATAATGACAACTTAAAATATAAAATGAAATAAATTAAAATAGAAAATCCAATAAAGAAATTAATAAAAATAAAAAAGGATAAAATCTGAAATGATAAAGAAATGTAAATCAATAGAATCAAATTAAAAAATTAGACACATGAAACAAAACCAAGAATAGAGTACATGATATTTTAAGTAATATTTTTTTAATTACATTATTAAGCAAACGAGGAGACTTGATGACAGCGAGAAAATTAAACTAAAAAACTAAACAAAATACTAAAACAATTAACTAAATTAACTAATAATACTAAACCCATAACAAAATAAATAAAAGCTATACTTGAAAATTCAAATGAAAACAGAAAATATAAAAATATAAACTAATTAAAAATATTAGAATAATAGTACATCAATGATAGTGAACCTGGCCCGTACCTTCTAAGGTCTCAAATATACAAGAACTATAGATAAAACATTTCATCTTTTGATGCAATGTGTTCCATTTGAGAAGTGGACGATTTCTATTGTTATGTTGCATGTCTAAATGGCTCATAAAACAACAAACTATAATACGTCTCCTTACATACTGCTCAAACATTTGCATCATGCATGTTTCTGACCAAACTCTCTGTCCTCTGTGACTCTGTCCACATTGCTCCCGTCTCTGAGAACTCATGCAAAGTGTTTTCATATGTTTGACCTCTTCCAATTAGTTTGTGTCTTTGGGCTGCTCTCTATGTCCTTTTTTCCCTGCAACAGGCATCTAATTACCCAGCGAGTAGATAGCAATTCAATCTGATTACTGCAGAGGAGCGCCGTGGATTAACCGTCTATGATGATAATCTACAGTGCACCATGAGAGAGTATCTAATGATGGAGAGTTCTGTGCTCAGAAAACAACCGGACGATAATTGGAGTCGTATATCTTTTAACTTTATCTTCGGCTGAAAAACATCAGCAATAATCACCAGCTTTTTGTTGCTGATACAATAATTTATGATTAAATGTGTGAACATGTAAACAGCCCACATATACAGGTGATTTTTAGCATGCGGTTCCACTTATTAATCCTGTAAAGGCTGACATATGGAAATAGATAAAATAGAACCATTTATTGATCCTTCAAACAAAATCTTAAATAAATAAATGTTAAATTAAAAATTAAAAGCTAATTGAAATAATAAACGTTTAAATGAATGCAAAATATGAAATCATTATACATAATGGAAATATATTTGAAATGAAAAAGATTTAAAAAATACACTTAAATAATAAAATCATGAATCAAATATTTTTTAATGACACTTATAATTAATAAAATCATTTTAAAATGCTAAAAATAAAAATTATTTTGAGTAAATGAAACTCTGTACTTTATTATTATTGGCATAGCAATTTTTTTAATAACATTATTATGTATGTTTTCTAGGCTGATTTTACAGAGGGACGCAGGAACAGAAACGTTGAAATCCAGTCTCCTAGGGGTGAACCAATCGTTTTTCTCTCTTGGTTTTAAGCCCTGCTTTATGCAATAGAACAATATCGGCATCGGTACCGACCATAAGTTGCTTGGTAAAATCGGTATCAATATCGGCCAAAAGTTGCTTGTTAAAATCGGTATCGATATCAGCCAAAAGTTGCTTGTTAAAAATCGGTATCGGTATCAATATCGGCCAAAAAAAAACATACATCCATGCATCCCTACTTTACAGGGTTAATTAATCCTTACAAAAAGAACAGAAATGGCATATTTTCCTATATGAGATACAATACTGATTAAAACGAGCCAAAATTAATAATCAGCTATGAATACATTGGTCACTGATATATCATATTAAATACTAGTAAAGTAAATACTTTTAAGTGAATAACACTTTTTATCACTTTATCACCTCTAATGGACCTACAATCGCACCGCTGACCTCTGACCTCTCTGATGCAGGACTCACCCAGCAGGTTGCCTGAGAAGTTGACCGGCAGAACGATGCCCACTGACAGCACACCCACCACAACCAGCAGACCGATGATGTGCCGCTGGAACGACAGGTAATGAACGGCATCTTCACCACACTTCTCCCGGATCTCCTCGTCCCTTTGGGGAATGAGACTCGCGTTAGTCACCCTTCATACTTCATGATAAAGAGAACATATAGAAAGAGAATGCTTGATTACAGAGTATGGACTACAGACAATAAATAATGGAATAATAGTTTTAATTACGGAATTGTAAGTACATAGTATGGATGGCAACATGCAGATTATGTAATATATAGTACTAGTATGGGGTAAATAGTATAGTTTACTGTCATTGTTAAAAGGTCCAGCAGAGGTTGTACTTCCTTCGCTAGCTGAGGAAATTCAACCTGCCACAGGAGCTGTTGAAACAGTTCTACATCGCCATCATTGAGTCTGTCCTGTGTTGATCCATAACAGTCTGGTTTGGTTCAGTTACCAAATCAGAAATCAATAGATTACAACGGATAGTCAGGACAGCTGAGAGGATAATCGGTGACCCTCTGCTCAGCCTCCGAGATCTTTACATCTCCAGGGAAAAGGGCTGAGATAATAACCTTTGACCCCTTACACCCAGCTCACGCTCTCTTTGAATGGTTGCATTCTTTGTTTTCTTAAATTAGTGTTATATTCCATCTCTACGGTGTTATTTCTATGCATGTCTGCATTATATCTGTACTTGACGTGTGCCGTTATTCTGTAATGCAATAAATGATGACAATGAAGAATATGCACAATACTGTTATCGTGGGCACTTCAAAATACAGAGAATAATTATTTCTAACTAATTATTCAGAATTTTGAATGCATTCTAAGAATACTTTTCCCATCAACTGGTCACAACGCACAACACCGCTGTATGAAAGACGTGTGTGCAATCTGACGAAAACTAGCAAGGATGAGAAGCGAGACACTTTGGATAACGCGCATTTTCACTCTCAGACAGCAGATGGCGCTAAACATAATGTGGCTGTTACCCTGGAAACCCTGTAAACAAAACAGGTTTCTGTTTCGGAAAGTTTAAATAATTTATATAGCCATTCAGATTAGTGTATATGCTATGCTGTACATCACAAAACCAAATACTTAAATATTTAGACTTAATAGGCTTATAGTTTCAAACATGCTCTAGATATTGATTGATGAGCTAACATGAAAAAAATGTTGTCCAGCTGACAAAAACTGTTTGGGAAACTCTTGTACAGAACAATGCAGTACAGATCTAGCACTCTGTGTTCTGTTGTGCTGTGCTATTGATAATAACCACCTCACAATAAAGGAAAAGAGCCACTTACTTTATTCTGAATATGGCCGTCAACCAGGAACAGAAGCCCTGAAATGAAAGCACATCAAACAATAAATGCGTGATGAGCGCAGACACACACACATACAAACAAAATAATTACTGCATGCATTAATACTTCTTTGGGGTTTTATGGCTTCAACATATCCGGCCAGGCCTATAAAAGGCTCTTTGTGAGAGTATGTGAGGATGCCTGCTGATTTCTCCAGCAGGATTAGAGGTGAATACAGGTGAAGACAGCCAGAAGATGCCGAAGTCCTGCACTGATCTTTTAAGAGGCTGGAAAACATGCTTAAGATGACATCTCAAAGGCCGATTTTGGTGGGTGATGTCACCTGTTAAATTTTCCTGATGAAATCTCCTCCTACACATGCTTTTGGAGGATAAATTACACATTCCCCTCTAAATTAGTGATTTACCGATATATTGCCAAGGCCGATATATCGACCGATATTTGCCATTTTTCAATTATTGGTATCGAACAATAAGTTTTTCTCCGTGCCCAATGTGTTGATATTTCCAAGGCCGATAAATTATCTAATATTTGCCATTTTCCAATTATCGGCACTGGACAGTCAGTTTTTTTGTTTGGCCGATGTGCCGATATAGCCATGTATGATATATCGGCTGATATTTGAAAGATTTTAAACTACTAGACAATCAGTTTGTGCGTTTGGCAGATATGTTGATATCACCAAGGCCGATATACAATATTGCATTTTTCAACTTTCGGCATTGGACAATCAATTTTTTCTATTTGGCTGATGTGTTAATATTAACAAGTAAGGGTGTAATGTTATACGCATTTGTATTTAAACGATTGCTACGAGGCTTTCGGTTCGGTACGCATTACAAACCGAACGAAAAATAAATATTCCAAACATTGCGATGTAACCAATTACCCCAACCCCCTTATTAAAAAGCAAACTGAACCGTGACACCACTGTGTTTTATCAAACCGAATCATTCATTTTGTGAACCGTTACTATACAAGACTGATATGTCAGCCATTGTTTCCCATTTTCTAAACTATAAGCCAATGCGCCAAGATAAACATCGCTGTATGGCAGATGTATTGCTATCGGTATTTTTTTTTTAAAAGCCAACACGTTTTTGTGTTTGGCAGATGTGTAAATACAACGAAGGACATTTTTTTTTCTTGGCCAATGTGTCATGTTGCCAAGGCTAATATTTTCAGCTGTTGGTCAGTTTTTCTGTCAATATCAAAATTGCTGTATGGCCGATGTGTCAATATATTATTTTAATTAACAATTAAAAGCAATAAGTAAAGCAAAAATATTATAAAAGCAAAAACATTTTTGTTTAACTTACTTTGAATTGAATTCAGTTTAATATAGGATTATAGTTGGATTTCAAATGATGCAACATTTACTTTTAGCCTGCACGCCTCGATCAAATGTAATTTTTGTCTCTTCGTATTTAATTTTTTTTTTTTTTTTATCATTCAAATAATTTTGACAAATAATTTTAGTTTCAAATTGTTTTGCAAATATATGAATAATGTAAAAAAATATTAATTTAATTATTATTTTTTTGTTTTTGTTTTTTACATTCTATAAATTAAGTATTGTTATATATCAGCTCTATGCTGACCATTAAAAAATCTATTTTGGTCAACCACTACTGTAAATCACTTCAAGGGATCCTGAGGTTTCAGTTTGAGGGAGTTATTTGGAGGTTTTGTTGAGTCAGTTTCTCTCCTGAAGGCTTCTGGGGAATTTCAAGGACGCCGTCCGAAATGAGCACAGAAACGCTGGTTCATCATGACTGTGATTTAAAACAAAAATGATGGAGGGAGGAAGTTCTCGCCCTCTATGAAGGCCTTTGTTTCTTTCAGAGCATATATAACATTGATGTGAGGTCAGTGTTGCATGGAAAAATCAATAGAGTCCATGTGGAGTGAGAAGGGCTGGGAGAATCGCTTTGGGAAACGTGTAATAAAGACACTGAGTTTGATCCAAAGTCAAAGTAAAACTGCCAACTTGTACTGAAAATAAACTGTTTCATGAAATGAATTACTTTAACATCCCTTTAACTTGGCTTTACTTTCAGATACATTTACTAAAAAAAAAAAAAAAAAAAAAAAAACACTCACCAATGCTGCATTTATTTGGTCAAAAATACAGTAAAATCAGGAATACTGTGAAATATTATTACAATTTAAAATAGCGGTTTTCTATTTGAATATATAGTCAAATATAATTTATTCCTGAGATCAAAGCTGAATTTTTTTTCCCTCCAGTCTTCAGTGTCACGTTTATTCAGAAATCATTCTGATATGCTGATTTGCTGCTCAAGAAACATTTCTGATTGGAAACCATGATGCATTTAATTTTTTCAGGTTCTTTAAAGAATAGACAGTCCAAAAAGAACAATATTTTTTTAAATGGAAATCTTTTGTAGCATTATAAATGTCTTTACTGTCACTTTTGATCAATTTAGTGCATCCTTGCTGAATAAATTTATACATGGATGGGTGTGTGTATGCAGATGAGAGGAGGGGGCGGGGCCAAAGGAGTGAATGACAGGTGTCTCACATTATCTCGCTGTTCGAAATCCACTGAGCTGGAGACGGAGGTGAGACGTTCATATCGGTCTGGCGTTTCAGAATGAAGAGCTGAAGCCACACTGTACACAAACACAAACAAGAGACAGAACGCAGAAGGAAAAAGAGAAAGAATAAAATGAGAAACACTTGCTCAGGTCTTCTGCAGAGTTCAAGTGGATGTCTTTGGTTATTCTGAAGGCCGAGGGGAGCCAGACAGTCAGAAAGCCTAAATATTCAGGTCCACTCAGGCAAATATAGGTCAGTCTCATCTCAGGGTAGATGGGATATTAAATATTTACAGGCTTGAGGAACAGAGGATACATCTGCAATTCACGTTTCCCTCCGGATGCTAAAATATATTCATCCACAGTTGAGATGAAGCGTAATCTCCCAAAACACACTGCAGCACAAACACAGATCTATACACCCTGTCAGGATGCTACTTAAACTCCGTTTTGAGAGTTTAGAGGCTACAAACATATTAATCATTTAAATCCAAAGTCATTTATCTGCTTTAAAAAAAAAAAAAAAAAAAAAGTCTGATAAAATTAGGCTGATATATACAGATTTCCTTTTTTATTGTCCAATTATTATAAGACAAAAATAAAACAAGCTTATTAAATTGATTACTCTTTACAAATACATTTAAGCAACTTATGCACTTTAAAATAAAAAAGTAAAAATACACAGCAATTGCTTTAAACAGCAATTAAAGATTCAGATTAAACTATTATATAATTTTTTTTCTAATATAATTTATTTTATATGGATAAACATTAAACCGATAACTCATTTATGAACACACTTTAGCACCTAAAGTCATTTATTTACACATTTTAAATAATTGCTCACTAGCTCACAACTTTCATACAGAGCTGTTTTAAAAACTGTACTTGAGGACATTATCTCTGACGTTACTAGTTCCTAGGTGAAAACCTGCAGGTTTAAAGGGCCAGATCCTCTTTTTCTTTGTGAAACTGACTCCAGAACAGCACTGACACAGTTTGAAAAATGATCCTGTCGAACGCATTATTACCGTGGTTTCTCTTCTGTAGGTCTGGATGACTGACAGACTCATTAGACTAACAGAATAAGAAGTACAGTATCCATGAGGGACGCAGGAATCATCCTCTCTGAAGCACTGCTGCAGCTCAAATGCAGTGATAAGAACATCGGTTCAAAAGGCAACTGGGTCAGAATGAACATTTTAAAAATTAGTAAAAATAAATCCCTGAGTCGAGCGTTTCCTGACCTCAGCACTGAGTAACACACTGAACCGAGTCCAAGCTCTGTTTCTACACTTGTTTTAATTCGTCAACACATCACCTGTCAATCAAATCAAATCAATAAGACAGCAGTGATTGTGCGGCAAAAAACTCTGCTGATGCCATGAACAGACTCTGCTGGTTTAGAGCTAAAGAGAATTAAATTCTATACAGCTTGTGATTTATACTGTGTGTACTACGAACAGGGATAGCACAGGAGTCACTGGACTACTTTAATATTCTGTCTGGACTACTTCAATGAGGCTTTATAGTTGGCTTATTTTATTTATTTTTTTAGTCCATTTCGTGCATAATTACAGATGCAATGTGCAAATAAAATAAATACAAACAAAAATTAAAATTAAAGAAAAAAATCGAATTTAACAACAATTAATAATAATAAATTAAATATATAACATTTTTATAAAATATTTAAATTACTGTATAATATTTGTTACATTTCCTTTTTCTTACATAAATTCTTATATGCACACGTAGAAAAACTAAAATAAAACACATTACAGCCTGAAAACTCATTTGCTGACTAGTCACCTTTTGTGACATAATGAGGGTGAATACAATTCTAACAACATTTTTTTGGTGGGATATTCCTTTAAATCCATTTGAAACAGTCTAATTTGCTGATTCAGACCACTAGGGCAACTCTGGGAGAACAAGGACACCGTCATCTACAGCTGCTGTAAAATAACTCGGAGATCATATCCATCACTCTAAATGAGGAGATACACATTTACAAGGACAGGATGACTCACAATACTCAGGGGTCTCTTTGGATCCATTTTTGGGGTCACAACGGATCAGAAAGACACGCTAAAGCTCTTTTACCTGCGTACAGGCTCATAGTTACTCCGTTCCTTCCTCCTACTGTAGTCAAATGACAAACGTCACAAAAAGAGACATGAAGGGCAGGCGGTTATTGACACTCGTGTGTTAGAGGCCCTTCGGAAAGCCACATTTACACACGAGTCAAACATCACACACACCAACACAGCAGAGGAATATTAGTAAGAGGTGAGCAGTGAGAGAAAACACTCAGGAGAGCAATCACACACAGACCTTTAAAGCAACTGTGTTAGAAAAAGGTCAAAGGTGAGGAACCCCAACAATTTTACACACACGTTTATCAGAAGAAGTGAAAGGTTAGTTCTTCACTGAGCAGAATAAAGCAGAGGAACAATAACTGAACATACTACTCCCGCTCCTCCAGACCGCTGAATCTTCTCTTCTGTCTTGGGAAGGAAAGAAAAAAAAAAAATAAGAGGAAGGAAAAATAAGCTTGAATCCATTCAGATCAATAAATCTCAGAAGACTGCAGCTGTCAGAGCTTCATCTGTGGAAATAGAGCGGTTTTAAGTGAGAAGTTGAGATACATGATATATCTGAGAACTAAAGCCGATATGGGTTTTTTGGGGAGGATACGAGAGTGATATTAGGGAGTAAGAAAAGGCTGATATAGATATATCGGCCGATATTCTTTGTGTATATTATAGTACAGTACCAATCAAAACTTTAGGAACTTTCCCATTTGTGTGTCCAAACATTTCACTGGTACTATATATAGAATACAGTATATACATAAACACATATTTTGTAATGATCACGCATATGTGATGAGCAAACACTTATAATGATGGGACAGAGTAATGGAGGCAGGGCATTTAACAATTTAATAATAAACTTTACTATCCAAAATGAGTTGATATTAGTGCACTGAACAGTAAAGTTGAAGTTTATTCAACTTTAATTTAGTTAAATTCAACATTACTCTGTTGAATTTTATTTCACTCGGAACGTTCATTCACAAATTTGCACTACGGTCTTCACACACAGACGAAACTTACTAGAGTGTGATATTTTATATTTATATTTATGCATTTAGCAGACGCTTTTATCCAAAGCGACTTACAGTGCATTCGGGCTAACAGTTTTTACCTAACGTGTTCCCTGGGAATCAAACCCACATGAAGTTCACTTTACAGGGCACTTACAGTTGAATAAGACAAAGCTTGAATGCTGCCTGAACAAGAGACCTCCTTACTGAAGTTAAAGTGTTGACTGTCAAGTGTTAAGTTGAAGAGATTCCCCGAATTTGGTGTGGATTTGCCGTGCCATTATAGATTTATGGCTGTTCAAAGTTTCAATGGTTTTCCATAGACATAAGCTTTAAAGTGCTTCGTCCAGGTCACCAGTAGCAAACAATGGACAAATGAGCTCTACTGGACAAACTAAGTAATTACACCATTTCGATAATTTTATCTGCATTATATGTTCTGTAGAAAGAAAAAATAATTATATCGGCAGCATATTCGCAGATACAGATATATCGGCGACAGGCTCATATTAGCCGATAATACGGAGAACGATATATTGGTTGGGCTCTACTGAGAACATATCAGTATCTCCTAATATAGTTTTAAGATAGCAACATGTGAAATTACAATACTTTATTGCAAAGGGATAAAAATTTAAATATATAAAGATACAAAATTTAAAAAAGCTATAAAAAACGTAAAATTTATAAAAAATTATATAGTAAAGAAAAACTAAATAAAATTAAAAATAACATTAGGTGCAGTACAGTCAAATCCCAAAATATTATGACAAATCAATCCTAGTGTGCACAGTCAGAAACTGCAATGCACATCCATTTCTGTGATGTTTCAATGAGTCTAGAATACTCATTTATACCAACAGCTGCTTAAAGCAGCTCAGTTACTACACATTACAGCTGTGCTTTCACTTCAGCATTGGCATGTAAATCTGTTTATGAACTGTACAGTCACAAGAGCATAAACTGCAGTCTCGTGTTTACAAGTCCACATGGGAAGCACAGAATCAGCGATTTGAAGGGTCTCTCCTCTGGAGTGTCGCTGTAATTACGGACAGACACTGTGCAGTCAGCAGCACTCAGTGGTCCAGAAACACTGTAATCCACAAACCACATCAATATACAAAAGTCAAAGGCATTTTTACATTTCCTTTGGTCATAGATCACCAGATTAAACTGCAGCTCTTACAAGCTCAGTCTTTAAAATTATGAAGCCTACGGTGCACTTATGTAACCAAGTAAAAAAAAGACAATGCCAGTGGCTCGGTCTATTTCCAGCAACCTTAATAAGCTGCAAATAATACATGATTGATTCAATAGAAATGATATGAGGGAACATTTCTGGCTCCATTCCGCACCAGTGAGGGTAGGGGGAAAAAAAAACACTAAAACAAAGAAAAGGAAGAGGAGGAAGAGCAGAATGAAAATAGAAACTCAGTGATGATGTGCACCGACAACAGCAGAAACAGCAAATACGCTCAGTGATAATGAAATGATGCAGAAGGCTTGTGTGAGTGTTTTTTGAATTCACTTCCTTCCCTGCCAACGAAATCTCAGTGGATCAATTAAGGTTTTTTGGGTGCGTTTAGTTGCACCTGCATATTCAAGCTGTTAGACTGGGCGAAAGCACACGAGGGGTGTACAGATGGACGAAGACTATCTATGCGAGTCAGAACCTGAATTATAAAATTTCTAATATCTAAAATACTAGCGTCATCAAGAGACATTCCTGAAAGAACATAATTTAGAGGATTGTGATTTATTAATTCATTCGGCACACATGATTCAATTAAATGTTTGGCCATGGCCTGTTTCTACTAAAAGACATTAATTCTGAAAGCAATGTTCAAACTTAATGAAACTTGGTTCATATGAACCTCAGGACCTTTTGAGAACACACACCAATTTTCATCCAATTCCGTCCAAAGTGCACAATTGATCAAGTTCAGTTCTCTGAAAAATGTTATGTTCTACCAAACTCTGGTAATTTTCTCAACTTTTACCATTTATTTGCCATTGCAAAATTTGTTGAGCTGTGTTTGTCTTTAATTGGTATAAATAGAGCAGTGGGCATGGGTCTGAAAACCAAGGACGTTACTTTTTGTAGTAACCTCCTTACAACATAATACATATATTTCTCAAAAGAAAAGAAAAACAGGCCTAAATTTAATCTCATGAGACACAGAAATACTATTTCATCAGTAACCAGAGGTGCTGGTCTTTCTGTTTAGTCAGATGTGTTCTTAAGACCTGTGGTTAGCAGAAAGTGATGGTTAATCTCAGTGATTTTCCTCAAACATCAGGTTTGTGGCCATTATTGACCACTTCTGGCCACCACAGGAGTTACTCTATGAGAGTACTTTATTGATTGGATGAGATGATGTCCACTGATGCTAGTCATTTCAGTTCACAGTGTGGAGCAGGGATTCTGGGGATTTTCTCCACATCTGCCAAACCCTGTCATTTTTCAGACTGTGTACATGGGACTCAAAAACCGCAAGGATATAATGCGCTCTTTTTTCCCCCCAGAGTTTTCTTTTCTTGGCATTTTTCAAGTAAAACACCATACACACCTTCTACAAAGAATATAAACAAGAATTGAAGCTTGCAAACCAATTAAAATTCATTCAGTTTGACATCCAAATGTCACCCATAAATCAGGCAGGTTTGAAAGCAACATGTCCTTACCTGTCAGCATCGGTCACCAGGGCCAGACGGCCGTAATCCCATGCCACTTTCCGCAAGATGGAGAAGACAAAAAGAAGAACCTGAGAGATGGTGATACAGATAATCAGAGACAATTCAAGCTAATACACAAATTGAGTTAAAAGCAATGTGCTCAAGGACAAATGTTTACAATCATATTGTAAAATAAATCAATCCTGTGACATGAAATTGTCTATCCAATAATGTGAAAAAGTCATACTTCTTAGGTGAAAAAACACTGTTGAAAGAAGATAATTTAAAGGAATTTTGAATAATTAATTCATTCAGCATGCAAACACAAGCCAATTAAATGTTTGGCCATAGCCTACTTTTACTAATGAATGTATCTTCTGAACACAATGATCAAACTTAATGACGAACATCAGGACAATATAAGGGAACACACCAATTTTAATCCAATTCCGTCCATAGGGGGCACTATAACTAGAAAATACTGATTAATCTGCGGTTTTGATCAAGGAAGTTCAGCACTTGACAACAATAATTCTGTTCTACCCAGCTGTGTGCATCTATTTAGACCATGACGATAACAAAAGTTGCCAGATTAAAGAAAAGAACAATGCAATTAATACATTTGAGGATAAATCAAGGCTTAATTGTTCAGCTGGTGAGATTTGGGACTTTTAATCAGGTTTATATAGACCTGAGCAGAGATGAAGAACTTGTTTGCTGTTGACACTTATGTGCATCTCGCAACTGAAGACATCAGTGAGAAATGTAGGTCAAGAGGGCAGCCAAGGTGCTGAGTTAAGGAAGCTGACAGAGTTAGCAGGTTAAACCAGTGCTGTTATGTAGCTCTGACAGCCACTCGCTTCAGATCTGTCTGCCCGTCTACATTCAGAGTCCAAGGTCGCTTAATTATTTCATATGAAGAGATTGTGTAAATATAACTCTGACCAGATAACCAGGTCAATCCATTGGTGCTAAGGTCAACGTTCTAAAATTATGTTTCGTTAGTATAGCATAGAACTGCAGTGTAAATTTAGATCTGTCTAAATGATAAAAAAAAATGGCATGATTAATAGATGGATTAAGTTGACTGCAGTAGACAAGAAAAGTCTGAGCTTGTCATCTCTTCACCAGATCATCATGAAATGCCAATTCTCACCACTAGATGTTTAACATAGACGTACATTTTAATAATTATTTTGCTGTTTTGTGGTATTTTACTGCAAATATCAAACTATTCTTGCTTTCTTCTACAGGGAGAGCAAAAAGACATCAAGGTGCACATTTTTCCATACAGGACACTTACCAGGAAGCACATAAAGTCTAGCGCGAGGACAGTGGGAACCCCTCCGAAGGGCAGTCCCTGCAGCACGGTACTGCGGATCCGGGCCGAGTAACAGTAGTCTTTGGAAGCATTGCTGTAACAGTTGGCCTGACTAATACAGGTCGGGTTCCCAAAATTCCACATCATCATGACCAGATGTTTTGCCGCAATCACTGCAACATCCTGATGAAGAACCTGAAGAGAAGTTGAAACAGATAAGAGTATTTATACTCAAACTACACAAAAATCTAACATTCTAGATCAAAGTTAATTTTTTTTTTTTTTTAAGAAAAACGCTATATTTAAACTTAATAATAGTAATAATTGGTTGACTGATATATTACCATATATTGACCGATATTTGACATTTTTTAATTATGAGTATCGGCCAATAAGTGTAAAATAACAGCTTTATTTTTCTTTTCTTTTTTTAAAGAAAATTATACATTAAAGAAAATAAAATCATATATTTAAACTTACAAATAACAATAGTAATTATTGGTTGACCAATATATTACCATATAGGCGTATTAGCCAATTTGTGACATTTTTTAATTATTGGTATCGGCCAATAAGCGTCAAAATCAGCTTTTATTTTGACAGCAATTTTTAAAAGAAAAAATAATATTTATACTCAAATAATAATAATACTTATTGTTTGCCGATATATTGCCATACATCAGCCGATATTAAATTTTTTTAAATAAATTATCGGTATTGGCCGATAAGCATCAATAATGTTTTTCATTTTGACCATGCTAAGAACGGCAATTCCATGTTGACATGCAAGCATAACCTTAAAATCATTAATTATTCATGTTTTAACTATTTAACGTGAAAAAAAAGAAGAAAATGTCCATATTTATTATTAAATAATAATGGTATTTACTGGGTAACCAATATACTGCCAAGGCTAATATATGGGCCGATATTTTCCAATAAATTACCGTTATCGCCGATATGTGTCGGAGACAAAATTTTGAAAGTGACAGGAAGAGACTTTTATTTTGACAGTGCACCTGAGAGTAGATGTGGACATAATCTTTAAATCCTCGATTTCAAGCGAAGCAAACTATTAATGGTTTAAATAATTTCTTTGTGAAAAATACTAGCAAGTTGAGCTTAATTTTTTCATATTGATTCATTTTGATTTCTAATTTAGTAAATATATAGCCAAGACGGGTACACTTGCCGATATATGACATTTTTTTATTATAAGTATCAGCTGATAAATGTCAGTAAATGTAAAATACATCTAAATTTCATTGCAGCAAATGTTACACATTACTTTAATTACATATATCATATGTATCTTGTCATATTTATCATATATTTACATCAATCACTCACTTCTTTAAGGTATCAGCCATCAGAAAAAAAGTCATAACATTTGACCGCTAATAATAATATTAATACTTATTATAAAATATTTATTTTAATTAGTATTATTATTACTGCAGTAATACTGTACAAATGCACAGTCTCTGGCTTTTCTCCAACATCTCCCTCAACATTTAGAGTATTCAAATGGACAATAATGCCTCTCTCATCAACACTTAGACAGAAAGCAGATATGAAAGCAGTCAGCATCATCTGACAGTCTCCTCGCCCTCATACTGAGCGTGATTATATAATACGGATTGTTCTGACGCAATGGAACACTAGACACTCTTTTGATGAGCGTCCAACTCCTCTCCTCCGTCTGAATCAGCCCACTCGTCCCAGAGCTCACCTGCTCTCACACGCTCCACCAGCGCCGCCAACACCTTGGCAGGAATCATGGGAAATCTGAACAGCCCACACAGATCCACGGCACTAAAAACAGGACGGTTCCTTTCAGCTACATCTAAAAACTGATTTCAGGCAAGCTCGGGGGAGTTGAGTGTTTGTGCCACAGATCTCTGTGTGGGAGTTTTCTGACTGAAGGTCAGAGGTCGTAGGTTTGAACACATGCAGGTAGTTTCAATGCAATGTTGCCGAGATGGACGAATGTTTTACTTGTATAGTAACTAGTCGCAGTATCAGACGAGACCGCCACAGTTCAACCAGTTGCTGTAATCACTAGTTCAAACATGACTGGACAGAATATGCATAACTATTACGACTGGCCAGCATCTATGAAGATTTACAGCAGTTAAGATTTGCAGTAAATGATGACTTCAGTTTGGGTCAAGATGGGACATCATATCTAACAACAACAACAACAACAACAACAATAAACATTATTATTGTCATAATCATTATCATTATTATTATTGTTTCTAATGCCTTTGGGTGAGTCGTAATAATATTAATAATACTGTAAAATACAAAAAGTAGAATAATCAAATTAACAATTATTGAAATAAATGAAAATACAACATACTATAAAAATATGAAAATGTATATGAATAAAATAAATACAACAATATAATACTATAAAATATACAAATGGAAGAGGGAGAAAAATCCACATCCTTAAAAAAATATATCATTATTTATAATGTGAAACTAAAATAAAAAAAATAATTCAACCTAATAAACGTAATTCTACAAGGCATTAGACTAAATTCAAAATAAAAGACTGATTGTAGGTTTGCATAAGTATGGTCTGCTCATTTACTTTAATACTTGATAAATTGATTAACCATTTTCGAGACAAAAAAAACTATGCTGTTTATATAAAGAGTGAACAGGATAATTTTGGTACTACATAAAAAATAAAAGTATATAATAAAAAAATCATGACTATTTTTATTTTATTTGGGTGATCTACTCCTGCTGCAAAGTGGTAAGGGTGGGATTATATCTAGTATATGGATCCAAAGGGTTGCACATTCAATGGAAAGTGTTATTTAAACTGTGTTCCTTCAGTCTGGAGGAGAAACACAGATAATGCATGAGCACTAATCCTGAAACTCTGGCCCTTCTGTATGAGAAACAGATTGTGCTACATCACAGTTTCTGTGCCAGTAACGACCGAGGATGACTGGATCAGCGCTGAAGAGACATGATCCAACCCCTGGCACTGTCCAAACACAGCACACGAGCGGCTGATGGGCTCGATCCGCCAGCTGAGACTCAGTGAGACGCAGGCTTAGCACAGAGAGAGAGAGAGAGAGAGAGAGAGAGAGAGAGAGAGAGAGAGAGAGAGAGAGAGAGAGAGAGAGAGAGAGAGAGAGAGAGAGAGAGAGAGAGAGAGAGGGGGGGGATAAGAAGGTGAGGTCGGGCTGCAGCAGCACTGCGGTAGATTGTTCTGCTACACTGGCCTCAACTCTCCTTCAGTCCTTCAGCCTCAGGAGTCGTTCCAAACACTTAGTGTGCTGCCTACATAGACAGCATCACAGACACACTCTACTGCAGGACTCTTATGGCTGTATCATGCACATATGATGATGAAAAACTAATTTTCTATATTATAGTATACTTTATTACTTCTACTATGTGTGTGTGTGTACTGTTATTTAAACAAAATTTTACATTTATCCATTTTGCAGATAAATCTAAATGCATCAAATGTATTAGCTTTTTAAATAAATTACATAAATTAAATACAAAATTAAATAAAGATTAAAAATAATAAAGGACACTAATGAAAACATAAATGAAACAAATACATATGAAAAATAATAGTAAGTAAAATGTAAAATAAAATTAAAATACATCTCTACAATTTCTGTAGTAACAAATACTAGAAATAAACTAAATCCACTGACTGTCAGAGTAAAAATTCACTGCTTTTAAATGCTCGTATGTAAATTTGCATTTAATTGTAGAGCACTTGTGCATAGTCAAATGTTCTTGATCAAAATATGCATCTTAGTAAGATATTACATGCAAACAGTTGCAATAGGAATGCGCCTAACGAACCTGCCACTTAATACTGAACAACAATATTGACAAGAATAAAAGAAAACCACCATGTTTACTTAAAGACTACATGATATTAACTTTTGAAATAAATGAGTTTAATAGGACATATTTAAATTAGGCCTAGAGTATATATTATAGTATAGACTCAGTACACAGCCAAAGCAGAAGGAAATGCAAAAAAGAGAATATTTTTACATACATTTTTATTTTATTTTTAATGCTGTTTTTAAATGTATGATGCTTGTGGAAAAATGTAGTCTATGGTGGTAGTATCAACTACTGAAATTTTGGCTTTGTGATAAAAAATAAATAAAAATAAAAATTAATCTGAGAGACGGAAAGCCTGTGTGAATGTCCCCTTAGTA
The DNA here is from genome assembly GCF_003368295.1 of Carassius auratus. Classification (NCBI taxonomy): domain Eukaryota; kingdom Metazoa; phylum Chordata; class Actinopteri; order Cypriniformes; family Cyprinidae; genus Carassius; species Carassius auratus. The sequence goes on from NC_039253.1 coordinate 2,097,965, forward strand.
GCAAACATGCAGCTTTAAAAAATGCAATCAAAATAAGCACAGACACAGAGACTGAACTAAATATGAAGCAAAGCATAGCACAGACACCTAATAATGGCTGTAGTGAAGAAACAGACAACCTGTTGAGGTCAGACATTGCTTAAACTAAAGATGCAAGAGAACATGAAGACAGAAAGTCAAAGAAGCACGTCAGGCTGCTCCAGTAACATCATCATTAACAACATGGTCATTAATATTCTCCATTCATCAATGGAAAACAAACCGAGCAAGTGTGAGTGAAACTAACGCTGTTCTCAATCCAGATGGCAGTGCAATCATTTCCATTCATTCAAAAGCATTTCTGAATATCACAATTCATATTCCATATGCAATACAACTCCAAGGGATTCTAAAAATAAAAACTGCATTAAAGATTAAAATGGTTATTTAGGGGTTGATTACAAATAAAGTCCTCAAGACAGACGCTCAGAGGCTCTTAAATGAATATCTTTAACTAAAGATGATTACATAAGACTCAAGAGAGTTAATTACTGACTGGTTGTGCAGGTACAACTCATTAACCATTCTCAGGTCGAGTCAGATAGGACTGAAAATGATGAGGATCAGTGAGTGAGTCAGCTGGTAATTCAATCACATCTCCAAATGATTCAGTGAGTCGTTCTCAGTGATTCAGATCATTCAGTTCTATTTGATTCAGATCATTCAGTTCTAGGCTGACCACACTGGTCATGTTGAGTGTTCATATCTATCTTCTGTCTTAATATAAAGAGGTGTTGTCTATTTATAGCTTTTGTATTATAAAAGCTAACAAAGCTAAATGTGTAAAAAAATAAATAGAAATGTTTGCAAATAAATTACAATTAAATTAAATACAAAATACATAAATAATAAAAAATAATAAATATATATATTTTTTACAAAATAATAAAATATAAAAAAAGTTATATAAATATTTGGTTCTTAAAAATCAGTCAGTTCTGATAAAATAAACCAAAAAAAAGTAATAAAAATAAAATATTTTTTTTCTAAAAAAAAAAAAAGAAGAAAAAAAAAGAAAAAAAAAGAAGAAGAAGAAAAAAAAAACTGGTTCCAGTGTTACATTTTTTAATGGTTTGTTAAAAACTGTAAAACCAAGATCAGCCAATGGGAGATGTCACTGTTACCATGGAAACAGGAGAAGGGCTGTTTTGTGTTTTGTAGGCAGAGGCTAGATTTACTCATGACTCCATCATCATCATCATCACCTTGTTCTTTCCTCTCATCTCTCTGCTGGAAATCAGATGTTGTACTGTTATGATTCATCCCTGAGCTGATCCGTTTGGTTCAGAGCTTTAAAACACTGACTTTCCTTCTCCCTCGGAGCACAAAAGGAAGTAATCTGAAGGCTTTTCACACACTTACAATGAACTGGGACCGAAGCGTTTCAAGCAATGCTTCAAAATGCTCATTTACGTTCAGAGGAAAGACAAGAGTGAGAGTAAATGATGATAAAGGCATCTTCGGTGTGAGGCGTTCCCTGAAGAATACAGCACAAGCTTGGCTGTGCTTTTTTATTCATACTCTTTTTATGTTCATTTATTTATGTTGAACACACTAACCTACATACAGTTATAAAAAGCAAAAGGATATTTCTCTTTTCTCCTAATTTTGAGCCAAAAAGAGGAACGGGGAAAGTGAGAGGAGTTTGGAATTGGAAAAATGAGAGAGATCTCGAACCATCTCATAGCATCCAGATCTCAATTCGGTTTATTTACTACTGAAAAAAGGACAAAATCACAATGCACATGCATAATACATCAAGTAATTAGAACTGACTTCAAATCAATAAAGCATTGCATTTTCTGCATATTTGGTTGACACATAAAAGAGAGAGAGGGGAAAAGTCATCAAGCAGAGTAACCGGTTAATGATGGAGTTGTGTTTCCAGTTCAGCACATTTGAAGATTGTGTTATTTTAATTGTGTTTCATGCCCTGTATTATTAATATTGATCTCAACATCCTCTATGACTTGACCTGGACACTAACAAAGAGTTTGTAGTGCATCATATGATCTCAAATTCAATCTTCTCTAACTAGCCATGAAAAACACAATTACAACAAAACAAAGAGAGAGAAGATGAAGACAATGACATAGAAGAACAATTAGAAGGAGAAAACCATGAAAAGAAGAAGGAAAAGAACAACAGGAAGAAAAATGAGAAGAACAAGGAGGAGGAGGAGGAGAATGACGAGAAGAGCAACAATGCAAAAAGGGAGAAAAACAAAGAATGAGGAGCTACAAGGAGAAAGATAAGATGAGGAAAAGAGAACAACAACACTGAAAACAGGTGGAAAAACTAAGAAAAACAAGATGAACAGAGAACAAATGAGAAAGAACAAGGAGAAATAAAGAAAGAAGAGATCGGTGAGGAGGAGTAGAAGAGAAGAAAAGAGTTAATGTAAAGATGAAGTTGTTGTTGGCAGCATCTGTGGTGTTAATGTTGTACCACAGCTTTCAGAAAATCACTGTTTCGGTGTGAGTTTTAAAAAAGCCCAGAATAAAGCACAATTACATTAACCGTGTTAAACTCATACGGAGGAGCGTGGAAGAATAACTTGATTAACATCCACGTGTTTCCTGTTCACAAGCTCTTCACCAGCATTTGCTAATCAGAGGAAAACTCCCTCCGAGGACATCTGGACAAAAGAGCATTTAGTGTGAGCTGAGACGGTCCTCAACCAAAAAGAGAGGAAGGGATTTCCAGAGAAGGAACTAAAAGCCATGAACAGAATGAGAAGAAGAGGAGAAAGAGAAACATGGACCGTGTTTCTCAAAAGAATCATAAGCCTAGATCATACAGCCATTAGTGCCGGTGGTTTCATCAAACTCAGATTATGTGCTTTCAATTCAACGGAAGCCAATGAGACCGAATCATCACAACGGATTGGACATCATTGTGCCGTGATTTGATAAAACTCTGGACGACTGGATACATTCAGAAGCAAAGTCTGATAAAATACCAAAATAAGCCAACTAAATGACTGGAGACATTCACGTAGCAGCAGACTATGGTTTAACTTGGTGATTGTAGAGTGACAATCACAATCTACAAGCTAAAATCAGCAGAAGTCACCAGAGAGCCACTTCTGAGTAGAAGAAAAAGCATTAATATGTAAACATTGTCATAAAGAGACCTTAGTCGTGATTTTGCTCTCGGTGAATAATGTTGCCATGTTTTGGGTTTTAAGACAAATGCCAGAAAACTGTATTTCACAGTCGTAGAAGGAGACAAAACAGCAATAAATGAATACAAAAAAGAGATTTGATCACTTGTGAGAGATTGTAATAAAAAATAAAATAAATCAAAAATATATGTTTGCTGTTTGTTGGACTAAACATTTTGTTACAAATGTTACCCACTACTACTAATTATTATTATTATCATTTTTAAAAATAAAAACATTACAAAAAACTATTATGACAACTAAAAAAAAAAAATACACTGATATTTAATAATAAATATATGTAAAAAAATCTAAATAAAGAGAAAATAAGTCATTTAAAATTTTTAGATTTTTCACAGTAAAAAGAACTGTACTTATACAATAATAATAATTGTACTTTACAACTGTAGAAATACGGTTCTAACATTTGAAGCCATGAAAACCCATGAAGCTTCTCTTTTTGTTGTTCTCATTACAAGATAGATGCATCACAAATGCACATAAAAAAAACAAACAAATAGGATTTTACTTGGTAAACCTGACTGTTACGCTGCTCTCTGTTGAGATAATCTGATCCGTTTAGTAATGTCCTGCACCGCTGCACTTATTAAAAACAGGTTATATATCGAGTTATCTACACAGCATCACATGCCCCATATGAAATCTGAAACATCTCCTGGCTCTTGTGCTGAAGCAATCGAATTAAAACTTTAAGCATTTTATTAAGGGCTTTCTCTTGTGCATTAAATGGCACGTCTTCCTTCTGCGAGCAGGAAACACTTTCCCAGCGTCAGCGACCTGCCAAACCACATCGGCTTTTATTGAGTTATCAATATCTTGAAGCTGCTCGCAGACTTGGTGATGACCGTGACCTCAGCAGACGTCTGGAGCGAGAGGAACTCCCTCATGAATCCCTGTTCCTGATCTGCTGATCGCTACATTTCTGTCACAGAGTCAGGAGAAGCTTTTAAAGTCTAGAATGATGCTGGAAACATCAACGTCATGGGTTCAGTTCTCAGGGACCTCGTCCCTTGGATAAAAGCAGCTAAATAAATATAAATGCATGAAGAAATATACATGCCAAATTGAGCTGAGAGCACAACATGCTTATTAAAAGCTGTATATTTAATAAACAAACTTGAACAAACAAAAATTGAGTGACTACTATAATTAGCCTTGTGTTTTAATGAAAAGTAGTTATGCAATAGGATTTGAGTTTACGTTAATTAAATGCATCTCTGCGACAACAGACTAGAAGAATTAAATAATGCGATTTTTAAATGTCACGTCACTTATGAGTGACTAAAATAGCCCGGCCAAAAACAGCAACTAGATCCTCACATTTTCTAAGGGTAAATGCATGCAGTGTTTGTCATGCAAAACTTGTACTGATGCAAATTACACTTCAACGGGGTTGATTTAATAAACATTAATTAGCCACAGGCTTTTTCTCAAGAGCAGTTTAGAGAAGGAAGAACCAAACTGCTCAAACTGAAGTGTGAAAGGTCACCTCTATTATTATGCAAACAAAGTAATGAGATGATTTGATCGTGTAGCTTATATTATAGAAGTGCATGCATTTTGCAATATCAAGGCCATAGGTTCAATCTCCATGAAATGCATGAAATGCACTAAAACTAAAATAAAGAATGATTAAAATGGCCCACACAAAAACAAGAACTAGATTTATATATTTTAAATGAATGATTGCAATAACGCAAAACCTTTGAGCAACATGCTTGATTTAACAAACACCACTAATTACAGGTTAGATTTTTTACTCATTGTTTTAGGCAAACAACCAAAGGACTCCCAGAGGAGAAAGCACCAAACTGCATAACGTGCAAGAGATACCAGAAGATCACTTCTACTATATTACCACACTGTAGTGACTAAATGAGTGGAGTTACTCGTTTATATGAGCATACATTTAGCAATGTCAAGGTCATGGGCTCGATTCCAGAAAATGCATGAAAGTTATAAGAATGCATATCGTGAAAGCAATTTAAAAGGATAGTTCACCTTTGAGTTGCTCCCCACTGACTTAAATAGTGTCTTTTTCCCAATACTATGGAAGTCAATGGGAATTAGCAACTGAAGGTGAATTATACTTTAAGTTTTTTTGGATAAAAGCATCAACATCAACCAGAAGCGCTAGGAGAAGTGTCATAACTTTCACAACATGAGAATGTTTCTAATGTAATTGCATGCAGAACTTGTCATGCAAATTACAGTTCAAAATATTAAGTTTGAGTTAAGATAAAAAAAACACTATTAATTATAGGTTTGCTTTTCTATTAACTTAAGAATATTTTAGGCAAAGAGCAAAATGTCTCCCAGGGGAGGAATCACCTAGTTGCTCAAATGTGCTCAAGACTCTATTAAAAATAAAACCTGTTATTATATTAACAAACTGTAATTAGTTGATTAGATCTTAATGTTCCAGGAGCTCAAACAGAAAAGCATGCATTTAACGACATCAAGGTCATGGGTTCGATTCCCAGGAAATAAATGAACTGATTAAATGTGCACCTTATCCAAAGTGACTTATTTTATCAGTTCTTGTTTCCCTGGGAACTGAACCCATGACATTAGTGTTCTACTGGTTGAGTTTCAGGAAAGCCCAATGACATCTATAGTTATGCTTTTAGCAGACAAGTGTTATTCAAAGCAATGTACATTGCATTCAATGCATACAGAATGAATGAGGGGTTTATATAGTACACCCAAAAGCACGTTACAATCATGAGGGGGTCTCTCCTCAACCACCACTAGTTGCATTCCCTTGGAATTCAACCCACAACCTCGGCATTGTTAGCACCAAGCCTGCTAAAACGACATAGAAAATACACTTACAAAAACAACATCAGAAGCAGAGAACCCTTGTCACTTGTGCATGTGGCTTTGTTTTGCTCAGCATATCAACGTTTAAGGATTTGCATATTCCATTTATATTATCCTTTCTGTTATTTGCATTAGGCATTCGTCTGTCTATCAGAACAACGTGCATTTTTTTGCAGCAGCCCCTCACTGCAGAACACAAGATCCAGGGGGCGTAGATGGATCCACAGGCGGTGTAGATTTGTTAGGTTTAGGGTAGAGATGTGTGAGATGGCCCCCTGGTTCTTGTGTTTTTTGGGTCATGACACACCAGTTGAGAACGGCTGGCAGTAAATAACAAGCACGCAGCATGACACAGCAGTGAGGATCGCCGCTGCTGGCTGTAGATCAGTTGTCAGCGCAGCTGCGTCTGTCAGACACACGGGTCGTCATGTGACCACACACACTTATCTCACACGGACAGACTCCCTGCGGGCGAACACATGACGTCTCAGAACCGTGATGGTTATTTGTGGTTATCATTAAGGGTTTGTTCTTTGGATGTACAAGCACAAAGTCTCAAATCAAACTGTTCAAGTGATTTGTGGGTCACTTTTTCGAGGATCCTGAGCCAGATCTGGAAAATTAGAGACTTGGGGATGCACTCCTTTAACTTGAGCCCTGGTAACCACACAGAATACCCTAGCAACCGCATATGAATGTGCTAAAAGTATGATGACACCGACAGATAAACTTCTGATGGCATGCTGTAGCTTTTATAGTTAAAACTGTAATAGTTAGCTAAGGAAACTGTTTTGTGTTTTTTAAATGTTTTTTTTCTTCTTCAAGTTTTGGTTTGTTTTATTTAACCAAAAAAAAAAAATACATATATTAATAATAATTAAAAAAATAATAATAAATAAATTGTTTTGTGTATTTTGAATGTTTTTTTCTTCTTCAAGTTTTGGTTTGTTTTATTCAACCAAAAAAAAAAATAAAATAAAAAAAAAATAAAAAATAATAATAATAATAATAAATAAATAAATAAAATAAATTGTTTTGTGTTTTTTAAATGTTTTTTTCCTTCTTCTTCAAGTTTTGGTTTGTTTTATTTAACCAAAAAAAATAAAATAAATAAAAATAAATAAATAAATAAATAAATAAATAAGGTATAAAAATGACAAAACACACACACTAATATATATATTTATATATATAAAGTGTGTAAAGTTTTTTAATAAGTTGTAAAAAAAAGTAAAAAAAAAATAACATTTTATTTTATTAAACTGTAAACATTTTAGTAATTTTGTTTTGTATTTTTGTCATTTTTAATATTTTTTTTTTTTGTAATTTCAGTTATTTAATTACATCAAGTTTAAAGTCACAAAAAAGTAGTTCATGTATTTACTTTTAGTAAAACCTAAATTAGGTGCAACTTTGGCAACAACCTTCAAGCTAAATCATTAATGCATTGAAATTTGACAGTGATATTGCTATTTAATTCTATAGAGGACATGCACACTAATGGTGTCAGTTTGCTAAATCTCAGAGAAGCAGGTGAACACAGATCTGCAGATGAAGCTCAGGAGGGTTAATAATAATGCAGATCGGCCCACAGGGTTTTTCCAGCACAGGGTCATCTGTCATTATGAGCAGCTGCTGAGAGACGCTGAAGCACATGTCTATCCTCTTCAGACTGAACCTCTATCCACAGATCACACTCAATACAAACTTTACTCCTTTCCATCAGTGAAACACAGTCAGGCATTCAATTATAGGCTCTAAACAGTAGAAGAAAAAAACTCCAGAGAGGGACTTCAAATATATTTTATACATTTATATAAGCTTTACAGTGAGAGAAATAAAATTACATACAAGTACCGTACATAACGCACTCACATTAAATATAAATTTGAAAATATTTAGAATTTATATAAATTATATTTTGTGTGCTATATAAAAACTAATATATATATTTATTCTTTACATAAAAAAGAACATTTAAAATAAATTAGCCATTTATATATCTTAAAAATGCATATATTTCAATTTCTTATATAATTTAAAACTTTATATTTAAGCCCCAAAAAATACGTAATAGTTTTTATTGATATTTAGAATTTGTTTACAAATAAAATAATTTATATTAGCACAAATAACTTATTTAAAACTTTATATAAATATATATATAATCGGTTATATATCTTAAAAATGCATATATTTCAATTTCTTATATAATTTAAAACTTTATATTTAAGCCCCAAAAAATACGTAATAGTTTTTATTGATATTTAGAATTTGTTTACAAATAAAATAATTTATAAAAGCAAAAGTAATTTATTTAAACATTTATATAAATATATATATAATCGGTTCTTTCAATAAATAAATGGATAAAGTTAGTAATTAAATAAGTTGTGGGTCAGATATCTGATACTCAAACTGAGCCCATGGGACAGTCAAACTGTTGGGTTCCAGGAATAAGTTATTATTATGGAATTTGTGCAACACTAGCAGCACAGAATTGCAAAAACACCATTGGTTTTAATCAATTTTGGCACGTCATGTTCAGTCAGAACGATTAAACAGATTGCAATTCAGTTCGACACCACTAGCAGAACATAAGCATGTTTCTCAGAACACTTATCAGGAAATCTTTTGAAAGAAAACGGGTTCAGACCATTGCTGAAGATGATTGAACATGACACTTTCATAACCTGTTTTCAAGCCAACACCTGAGACAGAGAGAGCAGACCGTATTAAAGCTGGTAATCATATTATCCAAACCTGATTTACAGTCGGCTGTGAATGGAAACCAGCGTGTTCTACACGTTTGCACCCCGCAGGTCAAACCGGAGACCAAAAACACAAGGCATTGAATCAAACCAGCACAATTTAATGGAGTTTTTCTCTTCTTCTCTCTCTTCAAGAGTTAAAGATGCACAAACTGACAGTCTGGTTAATTTGCATGCTCCTTTGATTGACAGCACTCTCATTACAATGGACATCATCACAGCAGTAACATAAAGAAACGGTCCAGACACGAACACATGCTTTCAAACTAATGACAGCAACATAAAACCTGCTTGGATTCACTGAATTTGAACATTATTGCTCGATCAAGCTTGTGTTCAAATCACTAAAAAATCCTTCATAAGGAAACTTAACAAGGGAGATCCAAATATGAAAAATGACCCCTATGTGTCCACCTGATAATCTCATTACACTCAAAACTATAGAGATATAAAATAAATCAATGTAGAAATCACTACTGGCCACCAATTCCATCAACTTCTTATTATAATAACTAAATAAATTAAACCTATAGGACTGACCATATTCATTCATGAAAAAAAGAGAAAAACTGAAGCATTGCCTAAAATAATATAGCAGCAAACCATGGGGAAGACTAAGAGTGCAATCTATTATCTACAAATAAAATGTTTTTTTTTTTTAAAGATATTTTATTTACAATAATGGCATATTTGTTTTATAATAATTTAACATTTTGTTTTTGCATTTTTTTAATGAAGTTAAAATGTACCAGAATAATACATTTAAAAAAAATTATAAAAACATATAGAAATGTTTTCATTAGCTTATAAAATATAATTAGCCATGCATTCATCAGATCAAAACAGATTAAAATAGGATATATTATTCGCAGAAATAGAAAGGCGATTAAACAAAAGATAGATTGTCCTCTTACAGGTTCACAGGCTGGTGGGAATGTGCGTTACACAATAAGGATGTGTTGAGTGCAGCTTTAATGAATCGCGCCGATAATAAAGACACAATGTAACAAACAGCGGATACAATGTATCGCGTCGCGCAAATGAACGCGCGCGGAAAAAAAAAATACCGCGAGCGAGAATTACAACATCACTGCGGCAAATATTCACAAATGAACGGAATAGAAATAAAGACTTGTGTAACCTGTCAATCCGATCGGATTTGCTGTCTCTGCTGTTTTCCCCTTCTCCGGTGACAAGATCCCAAACAGAATAAATCCGCTTCCAAATCCACCGCGGCACAAATGAGCTCTAGAACCCCATTTAATAATATCCTCATCGGAATAAAAGCACACGCACTTCTTGTCTGGGCATTAATTTGTCTGAAACTGCTTTTTTGACACAGGTGCGGGCTGTGCTTGTTTCTTTAGGAGACAGCACAGACGGACCGAGGACGCCTCGCGAATATAAATACCGGTTATTTGGAGGCTTAATATATTCAGCTGTGAAGCGGCGGAGTGTGGGGAACCGTTTTAAAAATGGCGGCCCGCGTGGATACCTTTCAGCGTAAAAGTCCTGATGGTTCGCTGAAGAAAAAGGGGAATTTGAATTAAAAGCCCTCGATTCACGGCTTGCATGTTTAAAAAAAAAACTTTATAATTTGTTATTCGGTTACAATTAATTCACCTATATGATTGTTTACTGTGAAGAGCGTTTTAAAAACGTTAGTGTATATCGGACTTAGTGAACAAATTATTTTGCATTAAAACACGAAATTTCCGTTCTTTAAAATCTCTTTAATATCTTTTCAGGAGCCTGACAGCCAAAGATAAATAAATAAATAAAATAAAATAAATAAAAAGACGTCCTAAGATGTTGTTTCTTTACACAGGGATTAAATTATACAAAGTGAAATACGTGAATATGTGTCTCCGACCTGAAATACTGTAGGATCTTCATTAATTAAAAGATAATTTTATTTTCAAGTTCATGGTTTTTGAGAGGTGAAAGACGACAAGAAATCGTCTGATCATTCTCAAACTAATCTCATGTTTAACAGAAATGTGATCTCATACTGACATCTGCTACTGAAGGGAGGAACTGCAGGCTGCTAATTGTTCTGGTAAAATTATTTATTTTAATAATAATAAACTACATTATTATTTACAAAGTATAATTAAAATATAATATATATCTTTTTTTATAATTGAATATAAAAAACGGACTATTTTGAGCTGCATGTTCATTAGATAAGGTGCAGTATAAAATAATATGTATGAAATGCTGTATCAGATGAATGTCATGAATGCCATGGTACATATATTCTTTAACCTATTGTCATTTTTTATATAGTTTTTATAGATGAACATCACTCTTCCATGCTCACATGAGCTCCAATATGACAGATAAATCCATCTGTGATTACTGTAAAGACTGACTGGACACAATCATTAATCTATATAGATCTATCTATCTATATATCATCAGTGGTTCAACCGTAACATTATGAAGTGTAAAGAATACATACGTGAATAAAAATAAATAAATAATGACTTTATTCAACAATTTGTCTACTCTGCCATTGTTCAAAGTTGCCCCATGTATCATCAGCATAGCTGTTATGTGGTAGAAGCTTCAAGACTGGAAACTTTCCATGGGAATTAACGGGAATAAACTGGAAATTTGCAAAATTGCAGGAACCGGGGACATAAATGTAGTTGAGAAAAAAATCTTGCAGCATAATCTTGGTTAAAACAACTTGATTTCATGTAGTTTCAGTATAATTTCTACCCTAATATGTAAATTACATGAATATTACAATAATTTGTTTAAAATGGTCTTGTGCTGTGTGTAATATACTGTGCACCTAAATTAGGCCTATACCATTGTAATGGTATAGTGCAACAAATGCACTGACTGAACAAACCAAAGACTGGAACAAACATTTAAAACAGAAGTCTAAAAAAAGAAGGATTCTTTGATGAATAAAGAGTTTAGAACAGTGTTTATTTAAAATAGAATTTTTTTTAAAGGATTTCTTAAAAAAAAAAAACTTTTATTCAACAAGGATGTGTTAAATTAATAAAAAGTAAGAGTAAAGACTTATATTGTTAGAAAAGATTTCTATTTTGAATAACCACCGTTCACAAGTTTTCATTCAGCAATAAATCCTAAAAAAGCATCAGATATTCTCACCAAAAATCCAAGTTTGCATGCATGTGAGTCTATGATCAGACAAAATGTTTATATTTATGTTTGTATTTGATAGCTTTATAAATTTCCTATGAATTCCCACAAATCCTTCGTAAATTTCAAACTTGGAATATTTATAGCTTATCTACAGTGAGTTTACATCTTCCTGGATTACAGCACAGTTCTTGAAACTGCAAACTTAAAAAAAAACTGATGTGAAATATTCTCTACTCTTTCCCATAACCGTTTCGTTTGTTTGAGTTTTTTTATTCCATTTACCCTTCACTCTGTGACTGCATGAGTTGGAACCTGAATTTTATATATGCTTCCTCTATAGTAAACATTTACTTAGTATTAATCTCACTCAGTTAATAAATGAACCCACTAGAGTTTGTCATAATTTATCCTCTCTGTTGGACTGGATATTGGTCACCAATCCAGAAAGTCAGGTGTGTGTTAAGGTCACCTCTGATCCTTTTGAAGTTTTTTACATTCATGCAGTAGTTACTCAATATAGTATTACATTTTCTGACACTTGCTTTCCTAGGTGCTGTTCGAATCAGATATTTTCTTTTAGTAAAATTTATCCCAATACATTTAATGCAATATTTGGGTCCACACAACATAGTGTGCCTGGCCTGGTCCAGATGGCTCGGAAGCTAAATTTGTTAAACTTGCCTCTAACATTTTAATATCCTCTGACTGATCTGTTTCATTTGTCTTTGTCTTCTTGTTCAGTACCTTCCATATGGAAATGTGCTCAGATTATTCCTCTTTTTAAAGGTGGTGACCCGTCTGATTTGAATAACTACCGTCCAATTTCTATTATTTGTTCTGTAGCAAAGGTTTTTGAGAAATAAATTTTCAATCAAATATCAAATTATAGAAATCAGTTTAATATTTTGTCTTTATTTCAGTCTGGTTTAGACCCTATTTCTCCGTCACCATGGCCTTAATGAAAATTACTAATGATTTGTTAATTTCTTTTGATAAATGTCAACCTACTGGTGCAATCTTTATTGATCTCTCTAAAGATCTGATATGACGGACCATCACCTTCTTCTTGATAAGTTACATTCTATAGGCTCTATACTGACAGATTTTAACTATAAAAAATACTATATATACGTAAATGCTTACCTATACATAAGCTAAAAGATACACACTAAATGAATGCTTCACATAATAATATACCTATACGCAACTAACCTACTGACAGATTTTGAATATGAATATACTATATATAAATGTTTACCTATACAGACTGAAAAATACAAATATGAAACTATATGAATGCTTCACATAATACTGTACATGTAAAAAGAGAAAAATTGTAAGTCAAGCAGCTGGCTGGGGAATAGTGCAAGATGATTTGTAGTCCATGAGCATGTAAACACACATATTACTGAGTCTTTTGTGGGATTATGTACAGAGTGGTGTGTGTATAAAGTGTGTAGTGTTCGTAGAGAATTGCACAAAGTAGATTAGAATTGCACACATTAAAAATGGTTTCAGAAAGTCTTTCTTTTTGTGGTAAGGTTGGGGAGTGTGTGTGGGCGCTTTTCAGTCAGTGGAGAAAGTGTAAGTGCTGTTGTGCCTTCTTGGAGAGAGACATGGTGTTGGTGGTCCATGTGAGATCCTCTGTGATGTGCACCATTTGGAATTTAGTGCTGCTGACTCTCTCCACAGTCTAGCTGTCGATGGTCAATGGGGTTGGTCAATGGACTTTCTCCTGAAGTACCATCGCAACCTCCTTTGTCTTCTCCACATTGAGGGACAGGTTGTTAGTGCCACAACATTCAGCCAGCTGTGCCACTTCCTCTCTGTAGTGCGTTTCATCACTGTTGCTGATGAGACCTACTGTACCACCTTTATGTCATCCGCGAACTTGATAATGTGGTTGGAGCTGAACTCAAACACTGTCAGCTGAGTGAAGAGCAGCGGGCTGAGCACACAGCCTTGTGGGGCACCTGTGCTCAGTGTGGTAGTGCTAGAGGTGTTGTAGCAGACACAGACTGACTGAGGTATTCCAGTTAGAAAGTCCAGGATCCAGTTACAGAGGGAATTGTTAAGAACCAGCAAGTTGGTATTATTGTGTTGAATGCTGAGCTGAAGTCGATGATCAGCATTCTGACATAGGAGTCTTTATTTTCTAGGTGGGTAAGAGCCAGGTGGAGGGTGGAGGAAATTGCATCGTCAGTTGAGCAGTTTGGACGGTATGCAAACTGGAGTGGATTGAGTAGGTTGGGGAAGCTGGTTTTGATGTTGTGCATAATTAACCTCTCAAAGCACTTCATCATGACTGGAGTCAGTGCTATGGGACGGTAATCATTTAGACAGAACACAGGTGATTTTTTTGGTACCGTTATGATGGTTGTGGATTTGAGACATGTGGGGACGACTGCCTGTCTCAGCGAGGTGTTGAAGATATCTGTTAGGGCATCTATCAGCTGTGCAGCACAGTCTCTCAGTACATGGCTAGGAATGTTGTCAGGACCCACAGCCTTGCGTGGGTTAATCCTAGACTGGGTCTTCCTTACGTCAGGGTCTTCCTTGGCCAAACTGTGATGAATTTTTGAACCGGTTTGGAGAGTTTCAGAAGTGGAATCAGTATAAAAGAGATGTGATCCGAGTATCCTAGGTGGGGGCGGGATACAGCCCTGTATGCATTTATTTCTGTAGTGTAAACAAAGTCCAGTGTTTTTTTTCCCTTATTGCAAAGTTCACGTTGGTGGAACTTTGTCAAAACTGTTTTTACGTTTGCGTGGTTGAAGTCACAGGGTATCATGAAAAGCTGTCAGGGTCATTTGTTTGTTGTTCGGTGATGCAAAGTGCGTCCTTCACGTCAGCACACAGGGGGATGTAAACTGTGACAATAGCAATGGCCGGGAAGTCCCATGGCAGATAGAACGGTTGACAATTCACAAACATAAACTCCCCCAGTGATGAACAGTGTTTAGTCACTACCACAGCATTACACCACTCTTTGTTGACGTACACACACAAGCCACCCCACGAGCCTTACCAGACAGTGCTGTATCTCTGTCCGCTTGCTAGCAGGAAAGTCCATGCAACTGAATAGCTGCACCTGAGATCGTCGTTTAGCCATATGTTAGTGAAAACAAATCCCTTCCTCATGTTGTGTAGACCAATTGAGTTGAATTAAGTCCAGGTTATACTCCAGAGAGCGAACCTTTGAGAGCATGAGTGATGGAATCGCTAGTCTAGTGGGTTTAGCCTTTAGCCTAGCTCGTGTACCTCCATGATTGCCGCATTTCTGTCTCCTCTCACACCGTCTGCGTTTTGTGTGGGTAGCGTCAGCAGACGAGGCTGCGGTCTCTGGGTTTCTTGAAGCACTGATACGCCTCTTAGCCTCTCAGTAGTCACTGGCGAAAGCTGTTGTTTGTACACACTGCCAATTTCCAAAAGGCTCTGTTGATCATAGATGTGTTTCAGAGTATGTATCTGATGATTTTGCAGTAAGGTGAGAGTGTTCAAAGACTAGGAAACAAGACTAACAGACATAAAAACACAGTTTTTGGGACCCGGAGTAGCCACTGCGTCCAACCACGCCACCATCTTGCATTGGATATGTAACCCCAATGTAACCCCTCTTCCCCGGGTCCTCACCGCCAGGGCCATTTGAAGGAATTTGGGGGCCCCAAGCAAAATGGACATAGAAGCCCCCCGACCCCCGCATGCACGCAAAGCCTACAGGAACCACAGCATAGCCATACAGTTTAAGTTCACCCACACTTTATATAAATAAAAAAGGTTTACAGTGCAAATACTGTTTTAAAAAATAGTTTGGTGGGAATTCAATAGTGATTTGCACTTTTTTTGCACTGAGACTCACTGAGACTCATGGGTCTCTTAAAATGAACAACTAAATTTCCTTTTTTAGAAATTTTTTATTTTTATTTTTAAATGCATAGAATGCAATGCATACATCAAAAATAAACATGTAATTATTATCCATTGTTTCTCTGTCTGTACTTGTACTGTGAACAATGACAATAAAGTTGACAGATTAATTAAGTGCATTTAAGTGCCATTCAGTTGGGGTTTTAAATAAAGCATTTTCTGAGATGCACATTAAACATTAAACACAAAACATTAATTTAATTTATATTTTAATTATTGAAAATTAAGCAAACTTTACTTTTTGGTAAACAAAGGGGATTTACTATTAAAAATAAAACATGGAAGACATTTTGTGTGATTAAACCTTAAAAAAAATGTTTGATTTTTTTTGAGAAGTAGGCTATGTACATTTTGCTGAACAATAGTAATACATCTCTGGCAAATACTTTTCTAAAACAGGACTTTTATTTTGCCGGTTGATGTACCTTTACAGTTCTGGGTATGTGATGTGACGCTAGTTTTATTCAAATCAAATGGTCAAATACTCATGAAGTGACTGTCAGAGCAATTCTGGAGATGTTGTTCATGTGTTCTCGTCTTATTTAGTGAGACAGCAGACGCTGAAATTACCGTGAGCGTCACGCGCGCTTTAGTGTCTGTAATAAAAGGAAGACGCGCTTCTGCTCCATTCATTAACAGAGACACGCAGAACATGCAGGATTCATATTTAAATAGACTGTTCCGGCTTAATATTTACAGATATTAGTCCATATCTTGATTTGATGTAAGTGCAATGACCTATTTTTAATTAATTCATTCAAAATTTGGCCAATTACGTGTCATTCGGCGTTAAACTGTAAATTCCGTTTTTATGACTGGATTCCGCGATTCCCTCCGCGTTTTCTGCATCGCGGAAATCATAGGGCCCTAGTTGTGGTATATACACTGATCTATAATATCCTTTATCTTCTGGCTTCCTGAAGCATAATTCATGACTGCCGAGGAGGTTTTGTATTTTGCCGGTAGCAGAGATCATGTGGTTGGCTGCTGTCAGCGACTACTGAGAGGGGCCCCCTTGAGGGGGATCCCGATAACAGTGTTATTACACGTTACTGCATTGACGCTCAAACAATGTCGTTGCATTTTATTTTTAACCAGTCATTAGACGCTTTTCCACTGTCGGGCCAGTGCGAGCCAGGGCTTAAAGCGGGCCGGGCGGGGCTCATAGCCCCGGGCCAGTAGCACCGAGGCCAGAATAGCGCAGGGTTTCCACAGTGGAGCTTGAAGCACCGCTGCACGTCACTAAAACACGCCCTTTACACGCCTCTCAGAACAACGTCATGCAACCTCAAAATTTCACCAACAAAGAGAAGTTATCAGAAAACTAAGAAATAAGTCACCGGAACATGCGCGATCACACAGGAACATGATAAAAGCGGCAGTTTGTTTGCATGCTTTGTTATATATTCAAATTCAAAAGCATCAATGTTTTAACTATAGAATAAGAGATACATTGATCATATTGATTTAATTTATCAGGACTCAAAATTATTCACACATAAATACACTTATTTCTATTTTATTTATTTATTTTTAACGCTCATGAAAATAGCCTGCTTATTCAGTCGAGTCTGTTTCTGTTTATTAGCCACAGTAGCCGTCATATTTAGAATGAATGATAATATCTCTATTTTTATAAAAGCTCCCGAACAAAAACATTATTAGGCTATATTATTTTATGATAGGCAACGTGAGATAAATTCTCGAGACGAGGCTTGTGAAAGATAATATAAGTTACTTAATAAATACACGATTGTGATAGAGAATAAGGAGCTGACGTCTGATTTCTTCAAGCGGTCATATTTTACCATGTTTACCATGGTAACATGTTTAGCGTGCATATCTTTTTCATCGCTTATAAATATTTATTATACAATTGTGATAGAGAATAAGAAACTGACGTCTGATTTCTTCAAGCGGTCATATTTACCATGTTTACTATGGCCTTGTTTAGTGATTATAATCCACATCGGATCAAGTTATTTCAAACACTTGCTGCTAACTAAGAGTGAGTTTTGAGCTCAACTTATTTTAAAACGTCTTTAATGCTGCTGTTAAAGCTGTTATCTTTCTGAAATGATCCACGCTGACGCTCTCTAGACACGGAGAAACTCCGCCTTTGTTCATGACCCCTCCTCTAGCCCCAGCTGGCCCGCTTTGGCCCAAGGTTTTCGTCGGGCCAAAAAACCCTGGCCGTTGGCCCCGAGGAAGCCCCGGCGAGGCACGATCAAGCCCCGGAAGTGACAGTGGAAACGCGACTGGCCCTGGCACGCACTAGCACACCCGGTCTTAGCTCGATAGTGGAAACACGGCTATTGTCTTGGGGCCCCAGGCCAGCTCGGGGCCCCAAGCAATTGCTTGGTTTGCCTGCCTTGTCGCGACGGGCCTGCTCACCACCACAACTCATTCTTGATCAAAGTGGGTCTCGAACCTGGGTTTCTGGCATGGGAGGCGCTAACAAGGAGGCTGAATTACTGCAGCTACTAGCATCAGTCGCTAGCCTCCATTACATGTAGGTTTGTTTTGAGATGTCTTTATAGAAATCATCATTCTATGTTGTATGAAGCTCTTGACTGGCTCCAGCCTAATGTAAATCCCTAAGGCAATATCACTGGTTTCAGTTTCTTTTCAAATGTTAATTGTCCCTCTTATTTAAAAAAGTGTTTGGTTACATCTATATCTTCTTTCCCACTTATCCATATTCATATTTTCTTGTTCCTAGAATCTTCACTGAAGTCGACCTTAGATCGTTTCAATTTAAAGCTCTTTTTTATTGGTACAATCTCTCCTTTTCTTAGATCAATGACATCATTTTGTCTCTTCAAGATAAATTTAATATCTCACTTGAAAATGACTTGCTTTTGAAATTTTATATTTGGGGATTATAATAGGTTTATATTTTAATAAATTACTTATATTAATTACTTATTTATCTATTTATTGATTTCTTTTAGGGTGTTTGCATGTTTGGATTTTCATACAAATGAGATGAGAAGGAGCATCTCAAGGGGTTTTCCCTTTCATAAAATGAATATTCAAATGCACAATTCCCCAGACAAAGTTCCCATGGAAAGTTTCCAGGAAAATTTCCGCTACTTTGTAACCCTAATAGATCTCATCTAAGTGTAAACACAGACAGACTGCATGACATCCTTATACTTAAAAAACATAAACAAAATTGCAAAACCACTTCCCATTAAATTCCTGTATCTATACATCTCCATCAGAGGGCAAAATTCATAAAAGCACAAGACTGTTGAACCAGTTGAACCGGTGTCCAGCGAGGAGCATCTGAGTTGAGCACAAAACGATATATATATATATATATACACACACACATACATCACCACTTTTCTCAGTAAATATATTTCTAAAGTAGCTGTTGACTTGAAATGTTCACCAGATGTCAGTCTATGCAAAGAAAACAAAACAAATAAGTTTAGAAATTGTTGTGTGTAAAAAAATGGGATGACCCAGTGAAAATGTATTGAACACATGAAGAAAGGGAGGTGCAAAAAGGCATGGAAAGCCAAGACACAACAGAAATCTATCAGTAATTAGAAAGCAATCCTGCCCCTGGATTATTAAATATTAGCTGGTTTAGTCCCAACATTTACTGTACAGTACCAGGATGAAGATGAAAAACTGGTGGACATTTCAGCAGGACAATGATCCCAAACAAAGCCAAGAAAAACTCTCAGTTTGTTTCAGAAAAAGAAAGCAAAGCTGCTATAATGGACAGCCAATCATCTGACTTGAATCCAGTAGAAAATAAGAACTACTGATCAGAGTTCATAGAAGAGGCCCACAGAACCTTTAATACAGTATTTGAAGACTGTGGAAAAATGGGCCAAATTCACTCCTGAGCAATGCATGAAGCTGTCTTTACCAACAAATGCTTTTGTATGATATATTACATTTCAGTTGTACAATGGTTTTTCCTTGTATCCTTCCATTTTATAACACATTACTTAACTTCTTAATTTCTAATTGTTTTGTTTTCTTTGTATGTATGGATTACTTGTGTTGTTACCGACATCTGACATAATGTCAGTTATTTTTTTCTCCAGGTTTTTTTCAAAATCAAAATCTTTAACATGCTTGCCATTTGTGTTTTCACAGACTCGAGATGCTAACTTAGAGAGTTAGCGATGAGCCACTCCAGAGTGGCATTTATCCTGAACAATGTCTTATTCAGTGCTTTAAGTGGTACCGCCACTTCCAAATATAGCTCTTGAGCGTACCGCCACCTCTCCTTGCGCCCAGAACGTGCTTTTAGAGTACCGGTACGTTCATTTGGACATCTAATAGAGGTTTTAATCCTTTGCCTCCGCTGCCGCTTTTCAGAGCGCCCTTCACAATGCACGCTTCCTAATTCGTCCCACCGAGAGCAGAGACTACATTACCCATACACCCTTGAGTTTTACAAGTGAAAAGCGCATGCATCGCTTTTACCGCTGTCAGTGTCAACAACTCAACGTGGCCGGAGAGAGTGTGTGAAACGCGTACACTCAGACGCAAGCTAATGAAGTAATGCAGTAGCACTTTCTAAGGGTTTTTCTTTTCAGCTCAAGCAAATCCACAAACTAATAAAAGGTATAGAAAGGTATAAAACGAAGAGTGCCATTTCAGTTTTTCTCCAAAAATCAGCATGATTAAAATGTGATATTAAGTTACTACAAACAATAATTTAATTACAAATACAAAATGTTGCAGAATAAAATAATATATGAATGAATAATAGCCTCAAGAACCTTTGTGTCAAAAGGGTACTTTCTTGTCATTATATAACTTTTTAGCATAAAAGGTTCTTTGGAGTTGAGTAAAGAACCCTATGGTTCTATATAGAACCCCAATGAACCCTTTTTTCTAAGAGTGTGTTGTCATAAAGTTCACCTTGGTGATTGAAAATGGGGAGAGGGAGAGGAAGAGTAGATATAAGTCATGATCTGCAAGATTAACTACAATCTGATGTGATCCGACCACCTCAGAGAAAACCAGTGTTGAGCTGCTGCAAAAGCTTTAGAAGCACAGCAGCTGTGGTCAAAGAGTTCTCGTGTCGTCTGATTGGTGGATGATGATGATGATTATGAGTGGATAAAGACTAGAGCAATCAAATAGTGAGTGATCACCTGGTTATGTTCGTGGATGTTTCGACATGGAAAGCAGTTCGGAACGGAAATATTGATATTTTATTTGTTAACAACATACTTTTCGTACCTTAAAATCAGTAAATGTTATGAAATTAGATAACTAAGCCAATAGTACCGCTGGTGGTGTCATTTGATATGGATGGGAACTTCAGATTGTGTGTGAATCATTTGAGTCAGTTCGGGAGTTCAGAGAGTGATTCATTTGAGTCAGTTCGGGAGTTCGGAGATTCGCGGATCATTTGAATCAGTTCGAGAGTTCGGAGCGGCTTCGCGAATCATTTGAGTCAGTTCGGGAGTTCGTAGCGGGTTCGCGAATCATTTGAGTCAGTTCGGGAGGTCAAAGCGGGTTCGCGAATCATTTGAGTCAGTGTTGGGATCGCGAATCATTTGAATCAGTTCGGGAGTTCGTAGCGGGATCGCGAATCATTTGAGTCAGTTTGGGAGTTCGGAGCGGGTTGGCGAATCATTTGAGTCAGTTCGGGAGGTCAAAGCGGGTTCGCGAATCATTTGAGTCAGTGTTGGGATCGCGAATCATTTGAATCAGTTCGGGAGTTCGTAGCGGGATCGCGAATCATTTGAGTCAGTTTGGGAGTTCGGAGCGGGTTGGCGAATCATTTGAGTCAGTTCGGGAGTTCGGAGCGGGTTCGCGAATCATTTGAGTCAGTTTGGGAGTTCGGAGCGGGTTGGCGAATCATTTGAGTCAGTTCGGGAGGTCAAAGCGGGTTCGCGAATCATTTGAGTCAGTGTTGGGATCGCGAATCATTTGAATCAGTTCGGGAGTTCGTAGCGTAGCGTAGCGTTCATCCAGCTAAAATGTTGAACCACGTGAATGCCATCTGCGGCATATTTCCAGTGACCTTCTCGATTTTTCACCCACAAAAGATACGGGAAATGTTTTCACCTCCCTTGCATGTTTTGCTATATTAAGTGATTTACATGGAACCTGTTCTTATCTGTCATTAGGTAGAAGCTCATGCAAATGTCAGCACAGACAGGTACTAAATGAAAAAATATATTTAGTCAAAATAAGAAAACTGTACGCTTCTTTATTCTGTTCAAAAGTTTTCAACCCCTTAACGCATTGTGTTTCCTTCTGGAGTAACAGTGAGCATTTTTCTCTTCCTAAATGCCCAGAGAAGAAAAGCAATTTTTCATAATAAAAAATACAAAACTAATTGCATATTACACAAATATGTCATGAATGCATTTGTTTAATTTATTATTAGAATGTAAGGAAGGCAATATTTAAGCATTACACATAAGTGTCTCAGCTTATTAACATGCTCTACTGTGGAAATGAGTGCAGATGACATCAGCATCACACACAGTTCCTGTAAACACAAACTTGAGATGAAAAATAGTTTGCGCCCAAATGACACTCTATATTCAGAAACCATTATATACAACCATTCAAATGTTTGATATGTGTGTTATTAAATAGAAA
Organism: Carassius auratus; assembly: GCF_003368295.1. Classification (NCBI taxonomy): domain Eukaryota; kingdom Metazoa; phylum Chordata; class Actinopteri; order Cypriniformes; family Cyprinidae; genus Carassius; species Carassius auratus. The sequence continues at coordinate 2,120,435 of NC_039253.1, forward strand.
TGACTGTTTTCATTCAGCATATAGGCCTTGAATTGATCGAAGTAAAACATTTATAATGTTTCAAACATATATATTTCAAATAAATTATGTTCTTTTGAACTTTATGTTCATCAAAGAATCATAAAAATGTTTCCAAGAAATGTTAAGCAGCAAAAACTTTTTTTTTATTTGAATAAGAACCATTATTGATAACTGAGTACCAAAAATAAAAAATAAAAATCAGCACTAAATCTGCATGTTAAAATAATTTTCTGAAGTTTCATGAACTGAAGACTGCAGTAATGATGCTAAAAATTTACAGGAATAAACTACATTATTAAAATGTGTTAAAATATATTAAAATATATTCAAACAGAAAATATTTATTTAATTTTGTAATAATATTTCACAATATTACTTTTAACTTCATATTTGATCAAATAAATGCATGCAGCCTTAAAGGATTAGTTCACTTCTAAATTCATTTCCTCATAATTTACTCACCTTTACATTTATTGTATTTCTTTCTTCATTCAAAAAGAAATTAAGTTTTTAAGAAAACATTGCAGGTTTTTTTTCTATATAGTGGACTTCAGTAGGATTCACTGGGTGGAAGGGTGGGTCGAAAATCTCCCATCTCATTTACTCATTCAACTTCAAAATCGTCTTACATCGCAGCAAAAGTGCAGACCCAGTGTTTAAAAAGTGAACATGCAAAGAAGTTCAAAAGCCCTTTACAATATAATTGTGATTGCATGAGTGTGAGGATGTGATTCCTCTATTAATAAACATTTACTTAGTAGTATTAATCTCACTCAGTTAATTAATGGACCCAACAGAGTTAGTCATAATTCAGTGATTTCATTGATGATGGTGATGGTGATCTTAATGCTAGTATTAATCAGAAATATTATGCAACTCTAAAGCAATTTCATTATGTGCCTGGTACCAGAGTTTGGTAAACTTAACTTGCTTTATTAAATTCTACATACTGTAGACATGTTCAAATGTGTGAATACAAAATAAAAATTCTAAAATTGCAACTGGCATTGACAATAAAAGCAAAAAAGCAATAAAAAAAATTAAATAAACAGTTTAATGCATCAATAACATTTTAAAGTGAAAGTGAAACAAAAATACATAATGTATTGTTAACCGGTTCTTCTGTCAGCTGTCAGCCACGTTAAAAAAGTTAACAGCTTAAGTCATTTGTGGATTAATGCTTATTGGAGACGCAAACCGTGCAATAATAATAAATGCAATACATTTTATAGAGGTTTTGCCTATGTAGTGAATTGTTTTGTGAGTGTTTTTTTTTTACCTGAAACATTAGGCCTATTCTAAAGTGAAAATATTGAGAGCCCATTAATAATTAATTTAGAATTATTAGATAATTCTACAGAACCTGAAACAGAATTCTAAAGTGAACCTATTAGTAAATAATAATAAACTACATAATTTTTACAAAAAAAAAAAAACTATTAAAGTAATCATAAACCATAAACAATCATAAACTTGAAAATACACGACACAACTTGTTTTACAATGTTTATATATAACACAGCATATTTTATTCCATTTTAACATGTATCCTGCCCACATTTTATCTTATTTAAAAAACATTTAATCATCAAAATTTAAACATTTAGAAGCAAACAAAATGCATATTTGATTTTCAATTATAAGCTACTTATAACATTACTGGAGTAATATTTTATTGGGGTATCTCTACTTTTACTCAAGTACTTGATTATTATAGTGATTATTTGCGTATAACTGTTCATTAGTAGTTACTTCATAGTTATTTTTTTTTAACCTTAACTAGTAGATAATTGATATTAGTTTTTCAGGAGGTATCACAGAATATATTAGTTATTGCTTAGCTAACTGTTACTTATCATAAAATTATATTACATACTGATTAGTTAACACATCTTCCTTAGTAGTTAACAGTAATGAGTTAAGTATTAATTAATAATATAACTTGTTAGTTCTTCAATAATTCCATTTTAGTTATGCAGTAAGTAAGAAACAGTATTTTAAAGTGTTACCGCAGAGTGTTAAAGTGTTGGTAATTGACCATTGTAATAGTTCAATTTATTGTTAAGGGTTTAGGCTCATGTAACCAGAAGTTTTAAGATGTATCAATATGCTCTTAAGTTCTTGCCTCATGGGTTTACATGATCTTGACAAGCAAAGCAATTAAACATTAATTTCACTTTGTGTCTGTGAAACGTTAAGGTACCACTGTAGTAATTTTGTGCATGGCAAGCAAGGGTGACCACATTTTAGTTTTCCAATAAGTGGGTGCGGGCTGGGCTGGGGTGTGGTTGGTTCGTGGTTAAAGTAGTGTGAAAATATGTCATTTCCATACCTAAAATATTTTTTTTCACAGTTACGTTTATGCATATTGATCATAAACACAGATAAAAAGCGTACTACCAGTGGCCCTCCTTCACAAAACTTAACATCTAGCACAGTTTTATCACAGGCAGAATGCTAAATGTTTCAATACAAGCATTTCAGTCCAATGTAATTTAAGCAACTTTTCAAAGCTTTAACCCACTGGTGAAAATCAACCCACTAACAGTTTAAAAGTAGCCATATGGGAAAAAACGCAGATTTGGCCACCATGCATTCAACATAGGGTGCAAGAGTCAGATTTGACTGATCACGGGTTAAGGAGAGAGAGATGGCTGATGCTGGAGGATTTGCTTCTCAACAGATCCGAAGATTATTGACAAATATCTGATCTTACTTTTCATAGAGCATGCATGATCACGTAAACAGAAGTGAAAGTGAACAGTGAGCACTTATTTAAAAGAGATTTAAATATTTTGCATATTGATAGATGCTCCCCAGATGCACAAAAATTATGCAATATAATGCGTTACAATGGTCATTCTAACATCATGGAAACGTACAACACAAAGTACCTCACATGGGAAACACTTGATGTTATGTGTAAATACATATAAACAATGTAAATCAAGCAATCTAGCATGCACAGGCTACAAAGTGTTGGCAAAATAATTCCAGAGGGAATAATATGGATTTTATGGAAACTTCTTGCAAAAAATGTATGCTTATTTTCAATAACTTTCCAGGGCCTTGAAATTTTGTTCAGATTCAGAAGCTTTCAAGGACCCGTGGGAACCCTATTAATAAAAAAATCATATGGGTGTCTGAGTTCTCTTTATTGTTCAATTAATTGCTTTTCATTTCCAAGTAGGGAAAAGATGAATCTCTTTTTTTAAAACAATCCCTAATCTGTATTATAAACTATGTGGAAATTATTTATCAAAATACGTCTGATACCAACTTAAAACCTCTAAACATTGCTTACAATTCTTTAGGTAGTTTTGTTTTGAGATGTCCTTATAGAAGTCATGATTGTATGTTGTATGAAGCACTTGACTGGCTCCAACCTAAATCCTGAAGGCAATATCACTGGTTTCAGTTTCTTTTCAAATATATTTATTTTAATTGTCCCTCTTATCTGGTTCCATCTATATCTTCTTCCCCCCTTCGCCATATGCAGTATCCATATTTTCTTGTTCCTACACTGTGAAACCCGATAAGTTCCGAATACTCCACATTTTTCTGGACACTGATTATCTCAAATGATTTAATTAAGCAACTCAAATTTTTAAAGTTAACATTAATTCTAAATAACAAATAAGTCAAACTAAAAGCGTAAATTTGTTGTTGCTTAATATTTAAGTGCAGTGTACTATTATTGTTAATCATACGTAATGTTTTTTTCATTTACCAATTATTTTGAGGCAGTACAAAATACTAAATACAAATACTACCAAAAAAATATATACTTAAGTATAAAACACAAACACACATTTAACTGTGGCTATACAATTGAGGATTAATTTTATTTTTTATTCCGCATGGACTGTTTATTTATGAATGGCAAACACTGAAAGATCATTTCATCAAAACTGCAGTACTTGCAAGACTTGTAGTAGTTTCGTTGTCCATTATAACAAAATCAACAGGAGTGGTGATTGTGTCAGTGATGTCTGGCTCGCAAAATTCTGAGGGTAAAACTTTAACTTCGGAGACTAAAAGTAGACATGTCTATTTACTGCCAATAGAGTGGGGGAACAATAACGAAAGAACTCGGAAGAGTAATTCGCTGTGGGTTCCCTTCTAGATTTTCCTGTAGGGTTTTATAATGGGTTTTTTCAATTAAAATAAAGCCTGTGGTAAATATAACTTGACAATACTTTTATGTTTTGTTGCACAACATAAGTTATACATGTAACCCTTTCAACACCAAGCTCGTTATGGTAAGGGAATAATCCTTTTGTTTTTGCCCCCTTTAAACTCTAAATACCAAACTGGCAAAAGAGACATTCCGATGTATTAAACTCTAGGGATAAATATTATCCTCACCTTTAAAACACTAATTAGAGGTTTCCCAGAAATAATATTAATTAAATAACTCAGAATATGTACCTTTGGTTACCATATAACTGGTGAATATAATTTACAGTGCTGAAAGGATAAACACACACAATAAATGCATTTTAGGGTTTTGTATTAATTATACCAAAATACAGGTCATACAATTTCCCAGTTAAAATGTGAAATAATATTTTAAAACCTATGTGATGTGTTAATCACATAAAGTCAACCTGAAACCCAGAGATCTGCTAGTTTATAGCCCCTTTCACACTGCCATTCCGGCAAATACAGGGGTAAAGTGTTCCTGTAATTGTTCCCTGGTCGCTAGATTTGGCACTTTCACACTGCCAGTGATGACCCGGTATATGTGCGTGCTTTCACACACAACCCTTGAAGATCCCGTAACGACACGTGACATCAGCGCGTGACGTGTAATGTACGAGTCGACAACGCTTGGCACGTTATACTTTAACTGAAGCAAGCAAACGGTCTCGGTGTCAGCGCGGAAAGTGAGGAACTAACTGATCACTGCTTCATTACTGTTTGCACATATGTTTTCGTCGCGAATGTTGATCTTCCTTCAAAACAGCCGGTAAAAGAGTCGCGCGATAACGCGCGTCATCACTTCGATACGGAATTAGATCTGGCTTTTGTTCACACAGCGCTCGTTCCGGATCGATTACCGCAATGTTACTAGGTCCCCGACCCGGGTTCAATTCGGTAATCAATTCCGGGACGTGGTTGCTTTCACACAGAAGGCGACCAGGCAATGTTACGGGAATATTGCGGGTCCGACGTGCAGTGTGAAAGGGGCTTATGTTTCCCTTGCAGCGGAGGATCTACCGGGGTGGCATAGGCCACCCTAAAAGAAAGCCTTGCGACCCCTGCTGCCACCCGAGTTGGCAGCAACGAATTAAAGGTTATGGCCAATTTGAAAATTTCGTTATTCGTGATCCCACTCCGAACTCCCGAACTGATTCAAATGATTCGCGATCCCGCTCCGAACTCCCGAACTGATTCAAATAATTTGTGATCCCCAAACTGACTCAAATGATTCGCGAACCCGCTACCAACTCCCGAACTGATTCAAATGATTCGCGATCCCGCTCCGAACTCCCGAACTGACTCAAATGATTCGCGAACCCGCTCCGAACTCCCGAACTGATTCAAATGATTTGCGATCCCCAAACTGACTCAAATGAACCCGCTCCGAACTCCCAAACTGACTCAAATGATTCGCGATCTCCATAAATGACTCAAATGATTCGCTTTCCCGCTCCGAACTCCCAAACTGACTCAAATGATTCGCGATCCCCATAACTGACTCAAATGATTCGCGATCCCGCTCCGAACTCCCAAACTTACTCAAATGATTCGCGATCCCCATAACTGACTCAAATGATTCGCGATCCCGCTCCGAACTCCCAAACTGACTCAAATGATTCGCGATCCCGCTACGAACACCCGAACTGATTCAAATGATTCGCAAACCCGCTTTGAACTCGCGAACTGACTCAAATGATTCGCGATCCCGCTCCGAACTCCCGGACTGACTCAATCTGCTTAGGGCACCAACTCCCAGAGAGGGCACCATCCCAGTTGCTCCAAAAAAAAAAAAAATTCATTCTCCCATCCGCGCTCGCGACCACTCGCACCCCATGTTTGCGGCTGAATGTTCATAATTGATGGATGAATCCAATCCAGTGAAGAGAAAAGAAAACTAAAAGAAAAAAAAAAACAGACATAAAGTTGACTTGACGTTGAACATTCCAGAGTCTCAAATTTAGGGAACGTCTCTAAAGTTACATGCGATATTGGTATACACTTTTCCAACATCAGTAGCATTTGAGGAGAATTACTTATAGTCATAAAAACAACTGTAACTGTTCATCTAGGTGTCAGCTATAATGCACAATTGAATTAAATGTTTGATTTTTATTAAAATTATCTGTAAATCATATGTAAATTATGCTACTCTTTCACATGGGCTCAAACGCAAATTTGAAGCTCAATAGCATTTGAGGAGAAAGACTTGCTGTCATAAAACAATTGTAATGTGTTCATTTAGGTGTCAGCTACAATGCACACCTTATACATTTTTAATATATATTAAAATAAAGTATAAATCATTTAGGTAAAAATGAGGCCCGTTTATCACTTTCAGGCACATTCCTGTGAAAGTTTTTTTTTTTTTAGGTTCCCTTACGAAAATTACCCATGGTTTTATCAATAACACCACTAATCATTTTTATTGTAGCCATGGTAACTGCAAATTAACCATGGTTTTGTTACGTCAAATAATAATTTACAAAGTATTAATATACTGTTTTTTTTTGCTATAAAATCAGACCTAAGCCATCAATAGCCTTTAAAATGACTTAAAATGCATTATATAAAAAATAATGATGCAATAATGATTGGTTAATAATAACACTGTTAAAATACATAATGTAGGCAAATACAAAATAAACAATTTATGTACATGTTATTACAAATGCCATGTGATTGCTGCTGTTTCACTTACAGGACGATCAAATGCTTGATTAGGCTACTGACCAAACTTTTAATTCAAATATTCACTAAATCTTTCATTTTTGGACACTTTTTTGCTATAGATGACACAGGCTTTATAATTTATTCAACAAAGAAATGTGCGTATCACAACCCTTACAAAAATAAATCATGGTTTTATCATAGTAAAACTGCTTAGTTTCCTTTTGCATGATTTCTGAATTCTTGAGATAAAATAAATTAGAGTCATAATAAAGTTACAGCCATAGGTACATGTCGAGAGCTACAACTGTAATTTGTAAATAATACAATTTATTCATTAAGTTTTTATTTGATTAAAGTCCTATTTTCACCCCTAAAGTAGGTGTTTTTTCCATCACCATATTTGAGGAAGGGGGACACAACAATACAATCCTGTTTAGGGCACCCATTTGGCCAGCAGCGGCCCTGAAGGTGTTGTTATACATGTCTCTGGGAATGTGTGCTCTACTACACACACACACACACACACACACACACACACACACGCACACACACACACACACACACGCACACACACACACACACTGAAGCAGGCGTGGTGTTTTCAGCTCTTCACTATACTGACACATGATGTATGCTACACATGTGCACGTCAGCGCGCTATGAGAGGATTTCACCATTTCATTTGATAAAACTATCGTCATTCATTTGTATCGTATACACAGACTGACAGAAACGGCAATGTCTTTATGACAACCTGTCAAAATAAAATTTCGGTATAACTTGAAGAAATTCAAACAGAACAATAGTACTATTGCACAGTAGAGTATGCTATACGTCAAGTAGGCCTAATAGCTAATAATAATAGTTAATAAAAAACACAGAAACTCTGGTTACAACCCACCAAAATAAAAGTTTGGTTTAACTCAAAGAAATTATGTAAGAAATTGCTTTGTAATATATACTTAAAAAAAGATATACTAAAACATTATATTAAAGGAATGTCACACAAGTTTTCATAGATGATTTAATTTAAACTTGCCAAAACAATAACACCATGTTTTTCAAAAACAATTTCTAAAAGTATATTTGTATTTGTGCCTATAATGCTTATTTATTTATTATTATTGTCAGCTAATAAAAGCTATGCTTCAGGGACCATATTCATATAACATCTAAGGCTAAATGCTTTTGACTGGATGAGTTAAATGGGGATTGACATTAAACAGTAGAAAATCAGTTGAGTCTCCCCAGCTGTAAATGTCATTGGCTGTTAAAATCTTGTGTTTCTTATAAATTGACATATTGATAACACTGAACCTTATATAATGCTCTTAATTACATGTCGATGCATACTGTATGCATTAGTGAGTGTGGTGGTGCTTATGGGGTATGGTCACTTATTCCTTAAATGAACTGTTTCAAACGCAAGACATTGATTGCATGAGATTAAGTTTGTAAATGGCAGCCTGTGTCCTTTTGTAGTGTGCACATATTTTTATCATCAAACTGTGATAACTGTGACTAAATTCAGTATATGTATGTCTGCCATATGTTGTCACCCCTCAAAAATTCCTGCCCCCTTCTCGCCACCCCATCAATATTTACAGTATTGTTCAAAATAATAGCAGTACAATGTGACTAACCAGAATAATCAAGGTTTTTAGTATATTTTTTATTGCTACGTGGCAAACAAGTTACCAGTAGGTTCAGTAGATTGTCAGAAAACAAATGAGACCCAGCATTCATGATATGCACGCTCTTAAGGCTGTGCAATTGGGCAATTAGTTGAAAGGGGTGTGTTCAAAAAAATAGCAGTGTCTACCTTTGACTGTACAAACTCAAAACTATTTTGTACAAACATTTTTTTTTTTTCTGGGATTTAGCAATCCTGTGAATCACTAAACTAATATTTAGTTGTATGACCACAGTTTTTTTAAACTGCTTGACATCTGTGTGGCATGGAGTCAACCAACTTGTGGCACCTCTCAGCTGTTATTCCACTCCATGATTCTTTAACAACATTCCACAATTCATTCACATTTCTTGGTTTTGCTTCAGAAACAGCATTTTTGATATCAAGTTCTCAATTGGATTAAGGTCTGGAGATTGGGCTGGCCACTCCATAACATTAATTTTGTTGGTTTGGAACCAAGACTTTGCCCGTTTACTAGTGTGTTTTGGGTCATTGTCTTGTTGAAACAACCATTTCAAGGGCATGTCCTCTTCAGCATAGGGCAACATGACCTCTTCAAGTATTTTAACATATGCAAACTGATCCATGATCCCTGGTATGCGATAAATAGGCCCAACACCATAGTAGGAGAAACATGCCCATATCATGATGCTTGCACCTCCATGCTTCACTGTCTTCACTGTGTACTGTGGCTTGAATTCAGAGTTTGGGGGTCGTCTCACAAACTGCCTGTGGCCCTTGGACCCAAAAAGAACAATTTTACTCTCATCAGTCCACAAAATGTTCCTCCATTTCTCTTTAGGCCAGTTGATGTGTTCTTTGGCAAATTGTAACCTCTTCTGCACATGCCTTTTTTTTAACAGAGGGACTTTGCGGGGGGTTCTTGAAAATAGATTAGCTTCACACAGACGTCTTCTAACTGTCACAGTACTTACAGGTAACTCCAGACTGTCTTTGATCATCCTGGAGGTGATCATTGGCTGAGCCTTTGCCATTCTGGTTATTCTTCTATCCATTTTGATGGTTGTCTTCCGTTTTCTTCCACGTCTCTCTGGTTTTGCTCTCCATTTTAAGGCATTGGAGATCATTTTAGCTGAACAGCCTATCATTTTTTGCACCTCTTTATAGGTTTTCCCCTCTCTAATCAACTTTTTAATCAAAGTACGCTGTTCTTCTGAACAATGTCTTGAACGACCCATTTTCCTCAGCTTTCAAATGCATGTTCAACAAGTGTTGGCTTCATCCTTAAATAGGGGCCACCTGATTCACACCTGTTTCTTCACAAAATTGATGACCTCAGTGATTGAATGCCACACTGCTATTTTTTTGAACACACCCCTTTCAACTAATTCAACTAATTGCCCAATTGCACAGCCTTAAGAGCGTGATTATATTAAATGCTGGGTCTCATTTGTTTTCTGAGAATCTACTGAACCTACTGGTAACTTGTTTGCCACGTAGCAATAAAAAAATATATGAAAAACCTTGATTATTCTGGTTAGTCACATTGTACTGCTATTATTTTGAACAATACTGTATATTCTAGATCCGCCCCCTGTTCCCTTGTAAACCGAAGTTGCGTATAAGAACTCGATCTTCAGGTAACCGGTGTGTGAACTTTATTTTCAGATCATATCTTTGTTTGTTTCCTTTATTTTGTTTAGCTGCAGCAGACTCAACGTGTTCATAAGAAGCTTTTAGTTCTTTTCTCATGTCTGTTATATATTTGGAGATAAGTTTTTTTGCACATGTTGTTGCTGGATGTTCCAAAACATAAATCCACAGGCATCCTCGCTTCACGCCCAAACATAAGATAGTATGGTGAAAACCCAGTGGCTTCATTTGATGTGAAATTGTAAGTGTGGACTAATATGCAATGTGTTGACTCCATTTTCTTTTCTTGTTGGGCTCAAGGGTTCTGAGTAGTCCTTGATTTATCAACACAGAGGGAAATTAGCAACTCATGAATGAGATGACTTTCAAAGTCTCTACCCTGATCACTATGCATGCGTCTTGGCAAACTGTAATGGACAAAATATTTCTCAAGCAAGACTTTGGCCACGGCCGCAGCTTTCTGATCTTTTGTAGGGAAAGCTTGTGCATACCGAGTGTAGTGATCTGTAATGACCAGGACATTCTGTGTTATCAGAGTCCAGCTCAAGGGACAAGAAATCCATGCATACTAACTCCATAGGGCCATCACTTGAGGTGAAACAGCAGGTGAAACAGTGCGGCTACTCTTTTTGGAAGGGTTTTTCTCTTTATGCACCTCACACAGTTTTTGCAGTGTTCTTCAATGACTGATTTCATTTTAGGCCAATAAAACCATGAGTCCATAAGTTTTGTCAATGCCTAAATGGCCAGAATCATCATGGAGTGCTTTCAGCACTGTGTGTCTGAATTTTTCTGGCAAAACTAGTTGTGAACAGTGACTTCGGTGGAACAGTAATTTGATACATGACATCTTGTTGTAGCTTTAGTCTTTCAAACTCTCTTAGTAATAGGGAGATAATTGGATTCTTCGACTTGACTTGGTTTGTATCCGCTTGCTTTAAAGCTTTCCATATTTCATTGAGTGCAGGATCTTCTTGTTGCACTTTTGAGATTTCAGCTGGACTGAGAATAGGCATTCCTTTGAGACTAAGTGTGGACAGATTTCCGTAGGCTTAGGATGGCCTAAGGGTTGCATGGATAAGCCTAAATGATCAATGTGTCTTTCAGGACAGATACTTTCCTTGGTCATTTTAGATAGCTGACACATAGCTCTGACGCCATCTGCGGAAATGTCTGTCCAGTGCCAAGGTGTGGATGTCTTGACAGGGCATCTGCGTCCATATTTTGGACTCCTAATCTGTACTTGAGACTGAAGTCGTATGTTGACAGAGCTGCGAGCCAACGGTGGCATGTTGTGTCTAATCTGGCAGAAGTCAACACATAGGTCAAAGGGTTGTTTTCGGTTTTGACCTCAAACTTTGCACCTTACAGATAGTCATGTAACTTATCAACTATGGCCCACTTTAAAGCAAGGTATTCTAGCTTGTGTGCCGGATAGTGACGTTCGGATGGAGTTAGGCTGCGACTAATGAAAGCGACTGGTCTGAGCCCTTCACCTTGGTCTTGGTATAAAACTCCACCAAGGCCTTCTTGACTTGCGTCAACATGTAGCACATAGGGTAACTGGGAATTTGCAAAAGTCAGCACAGGAGCATTTGTTAGTATTTGTTTTAGCTCCCCGAAAGCATCTTTGTCATCCCACCGACAACCAAATGTCTCTGAAGGATTGAGATAGGCTTGTTCGTGCTTTTTCTTGGATCTTTCCGCATGAGGCAGGTAACAATACAGGAGTTGATTTAAAAGGAAATGTAACTTCAGAGTAATCTTTGACAAAGCGTCTGTAATATCCACAGAATCTGAGGAAGGATCTCAAGGCACTTACAGTAGTTGGTCTGAGCCAGGTAGTTACTGCTTCCGCCTTCTTGTGACACAATGTGGTTGACATAGGACACTGAGGGTTGACAAAGCTGGCATTTCTCTAACGACAGTTTGAGGCCCTCCTCTTTGAGGCAGTCAAGCACTTTTAGCAGTCTCTGTTCGTGCATCTAGATAGACCAACACCTCCAGCAAATTCATGTCACCTGTTTTCCATAATTCGCTGAAAAGTTGCAGGAGCACCTGACACTCCTTGTGGCATCCTGTCGAATTGGTAAAAACCAAGTGGACAGATGAAAGCTGTCTTTTCTTTGTCTGACTCACCCATGGGCACTTGGTAGTATCCACTTCTGAGATCTAGGACACTGAACCATTTGCTTCCATTTATACAAGTAAGTGCATCCTCAATCCTGGGCACTGTGTACTGATCAGGGATAGAGCCATTGTTAAGCCCATTTTCTTTCATACAACCACTATAGGGGATGCATATGGACTGCGTGACTCTGTGATTATGCCAGCTCCTTTTAGTTCTGACAGCTGCTGTCTGAGCGCTTCGAGATCTGCAGGTGGCAAGCAATGAGATCTTTCTCTAAATGGCTTGTCGTCAGTTTTTTTTATAGTATGTTGCGAGCTTTTACTGCAACCCACATCGAACTCGTGAGTGGAGAAAACATCACTGCATTCTATCAATTTGTTGACTAGTCTCACTTTCCATTTCTTAGGAACAGGTGAGATTCCAAAGTCGAAAGAAGACGGGGTCAGTTTCTTTGAATATGTGATGCTTTCCTCTTTCTTCACAGTAGGTGTTGGCAGCACGTCAACTGGGAAGATGTAGGCAATTGGCATACCTCTGGTCAGTATGATCTCTTTTGATGAATTGTTAATGACCAAGAACGTGATTCTTCTGGAACTTACAACAGTGACTGACTGCAGTTCAGGTCACATTAAGATTTGATCTGGGAATCTTGTTTCTTCTATAAAATCATCAGGTATACCAGAATAACTTGGGTACCTGGTATCCCTCAAAACTTTGGGACACCTCTGACCTTTGCTACACCACCTGGGCGTATTGTTATTGGCTTTTGTTGGGCAAACCATACAGATACTCTTTTGTGGCTGTTAGTTTCAGGTTGGGACTTTTAGATTTCCTCCATAGTCTTTTTGAGAAGTCTTCTCACAGTATATTTCATGACTGGGTCAGGACAGACAAGTATAATTGCATCAATGGTCTCTGTCATGCCTACATCGACTCCCCTGAACTCCAGCTTGAGTGACAAATAGCCATCATACGGGTAATCAGCAGGACTGAGACCCCATATTTGTAAAGCACTGATAGGTGTCAATGGCAAGTGTGTCAGGTATCTGTCGTAGCAGAATCTGTAGAGCAGAGTGACTTGAGAACCAGTGTTGAGTATGGCTATAGTGTAAATACCTTCAATCTGGACTGATACAGCAGAGCTGAGCTAGGGCCAACTAAGCCTTTAGGGATAGTTTCTTCCACTTCTTTCTCTGTTTTGATGCTCTTGGAACGTGCATTTAACTCCGGGACGCCAGGACGTTCCTCTACTGGGCCCCGTGGAAGTTTCCCGACTTCTTTGTAAGCTTGATAAGGTCACCTCAAGGGCACTTCAGTCGTGGTGTTACCAGTTCAAGACTTGAACCCACAACCTTGGGGTTAGGAGTCAAACTCTCTTACCACTAGGCCACAACTTCCCCTTTTTGTGTATACAAGTGTGAATTTTGTGGGTGAGGCAATGTATAATTGTAACTACACTTAAGAGATATTATGGATATTTTTGAGAGCAGTTGCAAGCTTTACTAATAAACCCTGCAATTCTTCCATATGTATTTTGGACTTCCTGTATTAAGTGTGATAAACGTCATGCACTCTGTCTGTGTATGAAAATAGAAGACTGCCAAATAAGGAGAAATGCAGGGAGGTTTTGCAAATTTTATGCAAGGCTATAAAAGGCCAGGAGAGTTTTGTGTGGGGCCGCACCCCGATGGTGAAGACTTGCTTTTATTTTCATTTTTTTTATTACATATGAGTTATTGTCTACTAATAAAGTGAAGCCATTACAAATGGTGATGCCTTAAACGTTTATTAAAATAAAAGTCTCTGAGTAATTTATACATTATACACAGAATAACACATTATTCTGGAACTGAATATTCCTTTCAAAACTTCAAGAAGTCTGAACTCAGCTGAGCAGATTTGGGTGCGATCTCAGAGGTAAGGGTAAATGATTTGCAGCTGTTGATGATAATATGGAATGTGCATTAGATGTTGTATGGATTTCCCTTGGGATAAAAACATAACAACATCCATATCCAAAATACTAATTTTGAAGCAGTTACGTAAATTCTTTGCAAATTTATTTTAAATAAGTAGCTAGATAAGAAGGTTTAGAGTATGTGCAGTTTACAGTGCAGAAAAATACTTAGAAGTATCGTCAAGTTATGTTTACCAAAGGCTTTATTTTATTCATAAATTGAAAAACCCCAAAGGAAAATCTCAAAGGAACCCGCTGCGAATTACACTTCCTAGTTCTGACTCTATTTGCTAGGTTGAATTTCAGCAGTTCAATTCCAGGCTGCAGCAAAGTCAGATTGTGCAGAATAATCATTTGTTTTTGTTTTTTTTTCTTGTCCGGGTGGTCATCTGAGACAAGGCCTTTACAGGGGATCTGTAACTGGGGCTCTAGTTGTCCTGGTCTCCGCTGTCTTTTTAGGGCTGTAGAGGCCCTTTCTAGGTGCTGATCCACCATCTGGTCTGGATACGTACTGGATCCGGGTGACTGCAGTGACCCTCTGATCTGGACACAGACTGGATCTGAAAATTCTCAAAATTCTCCAGATGAAGTTCCCATGGAAAGAAATTTTCCAGCCCTTGCAACCCTAGTAGAAGCTCATGCTAATGTCACCACAATGTCAAATGTCTCTGACATCTTTATCCTTAAAAAACATTAACAAAATTACAAAACCATTTTCCATTAGATTCCTGCACCTATACATCACCATCAGAAGACAACATTCATAAAAGCACAAGAGAAGAACCAGTGTCCAGCAAGAAGCATCTCAGTTGAGCACGAAACAAAAAAGAAAATCCATCAAGATCATTTAGTACACTTACAGCAGAACAAGAAGAAATGAACATTCAAATACCAACACCAGCAGTAGCAATGACTGGGGTCTCCGTTCAGCCTGCTATATCGGTGGTTCAGCCTGCTGTAACGGTTGTTCAGCAAACTGTACCATTGGTTCAGTCCACTGTGGTCATGACTCAAATGCCAGTTGCTATTGTACGAGATTACATGTGCTACTCCATCTTTAACATGTTGTGCTGCTGTTTCCCTCTGGGCATCGTTGCTATCATCTTCTCATGCAACGTAAGTCTTCATTCATTTTCAGTTTCATATCTGTGTACCTCAGTCAAACAATCCTATATAAATCAAGCAATTCAACTGTCTGTTGCATGAAAGAATTACAATATTTATTGAATTGGCCACATACATTTAGTCTAATACCCTGATGCAATTTTACATTTTTATTTATCTTTCTTTCCTGACTATATATATATATGTATATATATATATATATTAGTGGTGGGCCATTATCGGCGTTATCGGTGCTGTGTTAACGTGAGACTCTTATCGGGCAATAAAATAAATATCGTTAATCTATTCTCACAGTTGGGTTGAGATCTGGGTCTATACTAAGCAAGCTATGAAGACTAAAGATGCTCAGAACAGTTGACGGGCCCCTGCTGCGCATCGTCACGAAAGCTTATCTTTTTCACGTGTTTTTGAGCCTTACCGTTTGTCGATTTAAACATTAAAGCATCCAAAAACAAGATGCGGAAAAGCTGAACGGAGTAGCTGGTTACGCGCGCGCTGTGTTCGGTGCGGAGAGATAGAGAGAGAGAGCCGTGTATCACGGACAGCGACACTGAACCGAACAAATACAAATCGCAGTTTGAACAAACAAAAAGATGTGAAAGAGCCCAATTCAGTACGCGCGGTGTTCTGGTGTTCAGGGCTCACGCAGAGAAAGGTGTCTCAAAACCCTTGAACATCGAATTTGCTTATTTTTGCTCTTGTGCCAACAAATACATACAAAATATGTCAAAATATCCACGCTGGAAATAATGCTTGAAAAAACTGTCAGTTATTTCATAAGTGAAAGTAAACAGTTGAGGAAAAAATGGGATGCGTTCATGGTCTCTTAAAGTGACCGCTCCTAATTTAGCTACAGGCTGCTGTAATGTTAATCCAAGAAAATGAAAATGAAAATCGCTCACTGCTCTTGACTGAATTACTTAGTTTTAACAGTCAAACCAAAAATTATTCAGACACCAGATATAATTTTTGATATATATATAGCAAAACTGTAATTATGTGAGAAATGTTGAAGGTGTCTGAATAAATGTAGGTTTGACTGTATATTTCATTTTTACATTGAATACTATCCAGTGCTATTTTACATTTAATTATTTGGATTCTGTACATTGACACCTACAAACTTGATAAAAACTTAAACATTGTGTAAATAGCACAAATAAATAAAAATAAGCGAACATACAAATTAAACAATTTCAAACAGGGCACACTTTTTCAAGCACTTTGTGATCCATTTTGGAAACAGGAGATGAGCCCCTTTTCTAATGCACCACCTAGCTTGATGAACCCCTTCTCAAAGACTTACTGTTTGTCAATTTTATTTGGGTAACACACATATTCTGAATGCCTCCGGCAGAATTCGAATGAGCCATTTTAATCTAGATTAATCTAGATTAATTTCAAGATCACAGTGAGATTAATCTAGATTCAAAAAATTAATCTATACCCACCACTAATATATATATATATATATATATATATATATATATATATATATATATATATATATATATATATATATATATATATATATATTGAGCACATCACCATTATTCTCAGTAAATATATAAATATATATAGTTGCTGTTGATTTGAAATTTTCACCTGTTCAAATGTGTACATTCACTTGATTCTTAATACTGTATTGTTACCTGAATGATCCACAGCTGTTTTTTGTTTAGTTTTTTTGTTTAGTGATAGTTGTTCATGAGTCCCTTGTTTTTCCTGTTGAACTGCCTGCTTTTCTTCAGAAAAATCCTTCAGATCTTACAAATTCCGTGTTTTACAGCATTTTTGTGTATTTGAACCCTTTCCTAGAGAAGTTCTAAGCGTTCATGCATTATAATTTTTTTCCTTCTTGTTTTCTCGTTATAACGACTTAATTTTCTCGATATCTCGACATAACGAGAGTTGTTTTCTCATTATAATGACTTAATTACCTCGTGATTTCGACATAACGAGAGTTGTTCTCTAAGACGTTACAAAACTACGCCAACCGGTCGAAAAAAACTGATGGGGTGTTGTATACCATCCACTTTTTTGTATACTTTTGGATTAGAATATGACCTTCCTCGTGATCGCTATAATTTGTGCAGTATATAATGACTACTAAAAATGACAAATTATATATATATTTTTTTATTTTAAATAAAGGTAAAATTAAAAGTGAATTTTTAATCCAAGCAGCTCTGAAAGATCTTAGAATAGTTCTGCATTCTTCTGAATGCGCTCCGCCTGTGTTTGTGGTGTTGCTTTGATCATTTAAACATGTTTATTACAAAAACAAAAAGTTTAGTGCACTGTCTCTGGAAATATCAACAGTGACTGATCAGCCTTTATTTATGTATTGTAGACATATTACTAGGCGAAGCAAAATTTGCTGAAATATAGGCTACAGTTAGAGCGCCCGGTTGTCCATCTGATGTGTGTCAAAGTTGAGTTTGTTACTATAGCAACAGTAGATCAATTAATCACTGTAAAAAAAGAAAAAAATCATTGCGTTATGTCGAGATAACGAAAAAATAAATTTGTTATAATGTAAAAACAAGAAGGAGAAAATAATAATGCATGACCGCTTAGTACTTCCATCCAACAATGACTTGTTCAATAAAATTTTCTAACTGGATGTTTCATAAAATGAACTACCGTATGTAAGCCAAATTTAATGATAAAAGATTTTGTTAAATTTAATTTACTTTTATTACATTTAATTTGCTAAATGTTAAAATTTTCAGCTATTTAATTTCTTTAACATTTCATTTTATAATAGGCTATAATTACATGGAATTAAATCTGTTAAACCAGCTTCTGATAGGAGTTTTTTTTTTTCAAGGTTTTTTCAAAATCACTTTAATAAGCTTGACATTTGTGTTTTCACAGGCTCGAGATGCTAACATTTCTGGACAGCGAGATTTAGCGAAGAGCCACTCCAGAGTGGCATTTATCCTGAACAATGTGTCTGTCGGTATCGGCCTCGCAATCATGACAGCAATCGTTGTCATTTATTTCAAATATATGCGAGAATAACATCTTTGAACAGATGTTTTATTCTGCTTCAAATGCATCTACTCGTTCTGTCAATGATACTGTCAACTCAAGTAAATGATTTTGCGGAAGAAATGAAAAATACTTTCCAGACCCTCTGAGGGAATTATCTAATGTACGCTTATGTTTTATTTCTTTTTTTATTTAATGCTGGCAGACTGATCTGTTTGATTAGAAAGGAAATGCTTCACTGCTTTTTTTTTTTTTTATTACACTGTAAAATACAGCATTGCACTAATTACATTAATTGTTCTGGTCAGGGGCTTTCGCACTGGAGGAACCTTATCATAGTTCCTAGAACTATTGGCAGGAAAATTATTAGATTTAGGCGTATTACAACTCCAGGAACTATGAACTTATTGTTTTAGGATCTCTGTTTTGGGTAGTTAAATAAGGGTCTCACCGCTTCCGGTTCAAGCTTTTTTAAATATGAAGTTGTTTTACTCAAGATTCCTTCAAAAGTAGATAAAAATAAATGTCCATCACATGTAAGGATTTATTTCTAAAAGTTGTTTAGTTTTATTCTTTTGACTAACAATTAAATATACAAAAGTAATAAAATGTTAACAATAACTATATAAAACTGATTACCTTAAAAATCTATAGATTTAGCCATTATTTAATACAGCTGTTAACACGTTTTCTGAGAGCTATGGCTTGACCACTGTGTAAGGATGAAAGAACCTCGGATAGACTTTGATCTACATTTATTCATTTAGCTGATGCTTTTATCCAAAGCGACATACAGTTGCTATATATATGTCAGAGGTTGCACACCTCTAGAGCAGCTAGGGGTTAAGTGTCTTGCTCAGGGACACATTGGATTCAAACCCAGGTCTCTCACACCAAAGGCATGTGTCTTATCCACTGCGCCAACACCACCCCATTGGATCTACAAAGAAACAGACAATACAAACATACACAGGCATTTTCAAGACATCCCACAGAGTGGAGGTGTAGGAGACATCCTTCCCTTCTGTCCATTTGTTTCATTTTAAATCAATTCACCCATGCTTCCTTCTACTCAATCTGCTCAAAATGATTACAGGAAAATATCAATGCAAGTGAACTAACACTCATGTCTGGTATCATTTGAAATGTCTCAGTGCAACTGTTACAATGTTCTCAATCTTACAAAAGTAGACTAAAAGATAATACAGATCCGAAGAGTTAAGAGATATTTTGAGAATGAGCCCACAGCATGAAGTACTTCTTACTCTTAAATTCATCTTTGGGAATTTAATGTCTTGTATTGATTTGATATATCTGAATTGGCTATGTAACTGGCATAATACATATTTACCTGACTGTTAATAATTGCTATATTTGATTTATTCTAACTTCCTCTGAAATTATTTTCTCAAGTAGATTAATTGAAGGCGTATGTTAGCGAAAATCTGCGTTCAGTGCATTAATTGTGGGGGGCTAGACAAAATACTATTGAGTATTAGCATGATTTGGGCATATAGTATCTCATAGTACTAGCCATAACCTCTGGTTATTGTCTCACTATATTCAAGTTGTTATATTAATTATAGGGGCTAGGTAAAACACAACTGGAATAGCATATTTCACAGTGCTAGCCATAACCTCTGGTTATTGTTTGAGCTTTAACTAAGTTGTTACATAGGTGACTACCACTATTTAAAGAATGACAAGCATGAGGTGGTGTATTAAATAGTTAGTCATAACCTCTGAGTAATGATCAGACTGGAGAGTTTGTGATTGTGGTGTACATGTACATTGGCCGGCATGATACACCCTGAATGACAAAGATTCCTAATGAATGAGTAAATATAAAGTAAAGAGTTAACTAACACAATCAAATGTCTGAAGAAGAAGAAGAAGAAGAGACAAAAGAATCAAACAGTTTGCCTTTCAACCTAAATTTGAGGTCATACTAAAATGGACTCAGATTAAATAATAAAATGGAGTCCGCTGAAAAGATTGAACACACAAGAAACCTTCAGCCAGCACTGGATACCATCCTTGGAGTGCGCGGACCTTACAAATGGTGATTGGCAATAAAATCTCCTAACAGGTGAGTGACCTATTATGTATTTGTACCGAACAAGAGGTTTGTCCGTCTCCTTCTCTTTCTCCAGCTGCTGTGGTAAGTCAATTCTTATTTGAATTTTAGGAATATTGAGGAAAAGACTTAATAGCATCCCATGCAAACATATTTGTAGAATGAGACGGGATACTCATATTGATAGACTGGAGACCAGATCGGGTGGGCTTGAGAATTAGACGAAACCACATATTTGTCAGGGACATAATAGCAACGGCGTAGAGAAGGAATAACATTACTTGTTCTGGAATGGACATATCTCTTTGTTTACCTAAACAACAAGAGATGAAATTTCACAATGGAATACCATCATCCAAATTATATTCTGGTACTCAACAGAGAGTCACAAAAAAGAACCTTAAGCTTTAATCAGCAAACTGCATTCTATATTGATTTATTTGGTTCATTGCAACAAATGAGCAACATTTTAATGAGAACGAGCAAACTGAATAAAAACGCTAAATTATAAACAATCAGAAAACTTGTGATTGGATAAAGGAAGAAAATTTAAGTTGCTACATTTTAATATGAAAAGAAAGTTGGGCAAAACAGAGTGATAAAATCACAACAGATAAAAGAGCTTCAATGAAAGCTTCATTGAGGCTGAAATTATACCTATGCCCTTGAGGACTAACTACTACAAAGCAGAAATCATCCTAACTGCAGTCAAACAATAGATTATAAGATTAAACAATCTGAACCTGATACACAAATTGAAAGGTATAATTTTATAAAACAAATTACTTTGTTTCTGAGAGTGGATCAAAGCACACACTCAGAAGATGTTTCTCTCCCTGTTGAATGGGAGATATTGATGGCCAAATAGTAACACACAATTAAACATATCACACCTTATATCAAGCAAATAGCTACTGAGCCTTCATATAGTCTTGATGATTGTGGATTGATCCAGCCCTGAGCTTGCCCGGCTCCTCAACACCTTTTCATATTCAAATAAATTGACAGGAGACTGAAATTTGTGACAACTTAGAACTTATTGCAGATGGAAAATTCCTGACGAGTTGTGATTTGACCATGTACTTCAAGTATGTGTGCATTCATTGGATGTTAACAACTTCAGAGTCAGATCCTAATGCCTGTCAAGCGTTTCTTTCCCAATGCTCGCTGGTGTTTTCTCTGAAGCCCCGGCGTTACGCAAATGAAGAGGCCAAAGTGGCTTAAGTCCTTACACTTCTTTCGGGCCGTATGGAGATCGCGGGCTCCTTGTTGTGCCACCTTTTCACAAGAGGACAGCCTAAAGATCTGGTCCACAGTTCACAGCATATGGTCACAGACAGAGGCTATACATTGGCCAAAGGATTACTAAAATAATATTTTGGTAATGAATTCAAGGTATCTACTGCCTATCTGGAGAAAGCCTTGGGCTAGCCCATTTTCTTCTTTCGTGTGTCGTCATCAAATGTCCAGCTCAGTAGAACTCAGCCACGTTCTCATCTCAGGTCCCACGTCGAAGAGGCCGGCCTCCGAAGGTGGTTTATACAGTGGACAGTTGGTGATTATGTGCTCAGCGGTCTGCTCTGGCTCCCCACACTCACACACTGCTCTGTCCTCCAGGCCCCACTTCCTCATCGATGCTTTGTAACGTCCCACCCCAGTTCGCAGGCGGTTTAGCAGAGTCCATTGCCGACGTGGCAGATCCTCTCCTTCAAGACCGCCTCCAGGGTCAAAGATGTAACGGTGGATTCGTGAGGGTCCTGCTGACTCCCACTCCTGCTTCCAAGCTGCCGCGAGCCATGCCTCTGTAGACAGGTCCTCAGGGATGGACCTGAGCAGATCTTGTGCCGCCTTGTTGTACGGGTGGCGGGACTTCAGTCTATGAGGAGGCAGTGCTGTTGTGGTGGTATTGTGCAGGATATGCCAGTTGCATCTTTGGGCTTTCCTTGCAAGAGCGAGGGTAGCAGCCTCTCGTCGGAGGCCGGCCGGGGCAATTCCTGCTAGTGTTGGCAGATGGTAGACAGGGGTAGAATTCAGGCAGCCAGTTATAGTCCGAAGGGCGGTGTTTATGGCAGTGTCGACTTTCCTGGCGTGTGGGCTTCTGCACCAGGCTGGGGCACAGTATTCAGCTGTGGAGAAGACGAGAGCTACTGTTGATATTCGAAGCACCTTGGCAGTTGCACCCCAGCTAGTACCAGCGAGACGTCGAATTATTGCCACCCTTGATGACACTTTGGCCGTCACTTCTTCAAGGTGTTGTTTGAATGTTAGAGATCTATCCAGGCGTACGCCAAGGTACCGTGGGGCTTGCTGGAACTCAAGACGCTTGTTATTAACGAATATGTCCAGTTCCCGTCTGGCCTCACTGTTGTTCAGATGGTAAGCTGCTACAACTGTCTTGCCGATGCTGAGCTGTAAACGCCACTCACGCAGGTAGGCTGCCAAGGTGTCCATGTCCTGGTTTAGGCTGGCCTGTATCTGCTCCCATGTTTGTTGTCTCATCATAATGGCCAGGTCGTCAGCGTAACCATATTTCCGGGATGTTGTTTCCGGTAAGTCATGGATGTAGATATTGAATAACATCGGTGCAAGGACAGATCCCTGCGGAACACCATTCCTCAGCCTTCTAAGTCTGCTGTATTGACCGTCACTTGTCTTTAAGGTGAAGCTGCGGTTCGTCACCATCTCAATGATGAACTTCACCATGTGCCGGTCGGGAATGATCTTTAGTAGCTTTAGGTGGAGTCCGCGGTGCCAAACGGTATCGTAAGCGGCTGTAAGATCAAGCAGCACTACTCCAGCCTTCTGTTTTTCCTGAAAGCTGTCCTCAATGTCTTGGGTGAGCAGTGTCACCTGGTCAACCGTTGACCGACCGCGCCGGAAGCCAGCTTGTTCCCGTGGGAGTTGAGGGTCCACTATTGGCTCGATACGATTATAGATCAGCCTCTCCAGGGTTTTAAATGGAACACAGAGCAGTGAGATGGGTCGGTAGGATTTGGGGTCTTCCACAGGCTTGTTTGGTTTTGGAAGGGCTATAACAGCAGCGCGGCGCCATATCTTCGGGAGCTTGGACCTCCGAAGGCATGTCGAGTAGAATGAGCAGAGCCATACAGATGTTCTTACACTCTGGTGAGTCACAAACTCAGGGTGGATGTAATCATGGCCTGGTGCTTTCCCTTGTTTGGTCTTACTCAAGGCAGTCTGGAGTTCAGCTGTTGTAAATTCCCCTGACAAGTTGGCGTCCACACTAGCTGCTCTATACAGGGAAGTCACCTGGTGTGATATTGTGCGGGCAAAGTTCTTATCAGCATCAGGGAAACAGCTGTTCTTAAGGAGCTGGGATGCGATGGCATTTGCTGTTATTGGGCACCGGGAGGTCGATGGTGTTCTACCTGTCAGCTGGTTTATTGTCCGCCACGCCTTACGGCTGGAGTGGGTGAAGTCAATTGACTGAACTACTTCTATCCACCTTGACCTACGGGTGGCATCTAGCTTCTGCAGAAGTACCGTTGCAGATTCTTCAACTTCCTCCCTGGAGCTTGCCTGCTGGTGGACATGCAGGAGGTGGCTGCATTCTCCATCCCAGCCCGGGATGTAATTTGTGTTAAAGCCACGGGGGATGGTTTTCCTTGCTGCCCCAAGGAGTACTCTGCAGTAAGCTGCATACCCAGCATCCACATCAGCGTTGTCTGGATCTGGGAGACAGAATGATGCTTTTTCTGTCTCCTCAGTGAATGACTGCCAATTTGCCTTACGAAAGTTCCATCTCCTGACGGGTTTCCCTACAACTGGCTGCACCAGGGATGGGACCTTTATTATGGACGGTCGGTGGTGTGAGCGGGGGAATCTATCCAGGACACGTCTATCTGGCTTTTGAGCCGTGTGCCACACAACGAAAGCCAGGTCCGGGTTGGTGTGGGTATTCCAGCGTGCTGAAAAGAAGCTTGGAGGTTCTTTGGGGTCGAATAGCAGCAACGCATTGGCACTGGAGGCCCATTGGCTTAATATCTCTCCATTTGGTGTAGTATGGCTGTAACCCCAATCTATGTGTTGGCAGTTAAAGTCCCCTGCATAGATGGCGGGTGCAGGTGCCGGTGGAAGTGATGCCATGGTCAGCATTGATGGTGGGGGCTTGTAGACATTGACAACCGTTGTGGTCTGCACCTTAGTGGACAGCCATTCGATACTCGAGCCTGGTGGAGATTGGCCAGTGGCTGTCCAACTAAGGTTGTTCCTTACAAAGGTTGCAAGTCCGTGCTGTTTGCTGTGGGTAGACCCAGCAAGCTGGAAACCGGGCAGCTTGAGGATGTTATCACTGTCACGGTGTGTCTCCTGGAGGAGGACGGCTGCTACTTTGTGGGAGTCAGCGAGGTGGTAGATGACTTCCATTTTGGCGGTGGTAAGGCCCTCTACATTAAGTTGGAACACCGACAGACCTTGGTACTCGATGGTCGGGATGGTCACTCGTCCTGACATGGACGCACCATGTCCCTTCGGTCTCTTGCACCTCGGTCTGCCAGCTAGATGATGACTGGTTGGCGACATTAGTTTCGCAAGCTGGTCTTGCACCATTTCTTGCTACTCACGGAGGGGGCCACGTGAAGGCTGTCGTCATCTCCTCCTAGCCCATTTTAAAGGCAGAGGATGTGCAGGAATTACAGGCTTATGCTTTGTTTTTTTGTACATGTTGCAATACCATCAATGAACTTTCATACACGTAAGGACTTAACATGCCTAGCAACATGAAGATTGTTGTAACAAAGTTACCTTGCAAGCTGAGAGATCAATGGAGGGCTCAGGCTTGTGAGATTATGGAGTCCAGTCAAGGTAGAGCAAAGTTCTCTCACATTGTTGAGTTTATTGAACAACAGGTTAAGGTGATCTGATCCTGTGTTTGGAGATATCCAGGACAAACAGGGCACAGGTAAATTCAAATCCCAAGTGTGCAATACTTTTAGAGGGAATAGTTTTTCCACTAATGTTGTTGTTTCAATTCCAACTAAGACTGACATTAGGTCAATACAGCAAAGACACTGCTCTGTATCTAAGTCTAATGGAAACTGTTTGTTCTGTGCAAATCAACATCCATTGGAAAGAAGTTTTTCTTTGAAGAGGAAGACTCAACGAGACAAGATTGAATTCTTGAAAGCCAAGGAAATGTTTTGGTTGTCTAAAGACAGGACATATGAGTAAGGAATGTGAAAATCATTTGATTTGTGAGGTTTGTGGAGAAGTGCATCCAACTATCCTGCATATATATCGCAAGGACGTAACTGGGAAAGAGTTGGAGGAAAAGTAATCTCATTTTCGCTGATGTTGTACTTAAAGGTACCATCTCACCAACTAGATCAAATGGATGGCTAAGTTTGGTACATTCCTCATCACGAGGTGTTTCATCCCAGGAAGGGAACATTGAGAGTTGTGTTTGATTGTGGAGCAACATATAAAGGAACCTCACTTAATAGGCAATTGTTGCAAGGCCCTTACCTTACCAATTCTTTGGTAAGTGTGCTGATGAGATTCCGGTAAGAGCCAGTAGCCTACATGGCTGACATTTAAGCAATGTTCAATCAAGTTAAATAAGAGGTAAAGAAGAGGTAGATTTTATTCGGTTCTTGTGTTAGCCTGATGGAAAATTGACTATAGAGCCCATTGTATTGAGAGTTCATCTTTTCGGAGCTGTGCCTTCTCCAAGCTGTGCTTGGTATGCCTTGAGACAGACAGCAAATGACAATCAAGCACACTTTCCAACTGAGGTAATTGACACCATCAACAATAACTTTTATATAGATGACTGTCTGAAGAGTGTCTCTTCTGAGGAAGTGGCCATCTCTATGGTTACAAATCTAACTGTTCTCTGTCAAAAATGAGGTTTTCTGCTCAACAAAATGGATCAGCAACAGTCGCAAAGTGTTTCAGTCAGTTCCTGTGGAACACCAACTAAGGATATACAGCAGCTAGATCTGGATCGAGATAAATTGCCTGTTGAGAGAGCTTTAGGTCTTCAGTGGAGTGTGGAAACCTATACCTTTCAATTCAAGTGATGTCTGGCTCTCCTAATTCCTCCTGGAATAAGCACAGAGGTTAAAACTTTAACTTCAGAGACAAAAAGTAGTCATTTCTATTTACTGCCAATAGAGGGGGGGAACAATAAAGTCAGAACCCGGAAGAATAATTCGTCATGGTTTCCTTCCAGATTTTCCTGTAATGGGGTTTTTCAATTAAAATAAAGCCTATGGCAAATGTAACTTGAGGATACTTTTAAGTTTTGTTGCACAACATAAGTTATACACATTGTAGAAAATCCAATTAATAATATGGAAGATCAATTTTCTGATCAATTCCATACTGGACCAATTTCTATAGGGAACAGAGACAGTGAAGCAAATAAAATACATGTCGACTTTGGTGATCTCATCTTTAAAAAACTGCAAGTGGAAGACAGCCAAAAAGTAAAAAAAGCTAGCGAAAGTTGTGAGGCATCGCTAGACAAAGAAGAAACCTGGAATACCCAGCAGAAAATTAATTTCAAATTGAGAAATGTAATAAAGCTGATGCGAAAACAGAAAACCCTGAATAGAAGAATAATGAAACTGATAAGAGAGATGGCTGAATATTATAGGATTAATCTTGAGCCGCAAGCATTAACAAGTGACTTTGAGTCATTAAAACTTAAAGCTCCAGCTCTAAAATTATATAAGTTTCAGATGATTTCCCATTTCCCAGAAAATGTTTCTCATTTCTATAAGTATTAATCTTTGAGGTTTACGTTGCTATGTGCTTTGTTTATTTAGAAGATGGAGACAAAAGGGCATGCATCTCACAATAAACTTGTGAGAACCTCTACCTAATTTTACACTATCTATATACAAGTGTGAATTTTGTGGTTGAGACAATGTATAATTATAACTATGCTTTAGAGGTGTTATGGATATTTTTCTGAGCTGTTGAATGCTTTACTAATAGACCCTGCTATTCTTCCATTCGTACTTTTGACACTCTGTATTAAGTGTAATAAACGTCATGCACTCTTTCTGTGTATGAATATAGAAGACTGCCAAATAAGGAGAAATCAAAGGAAGTTGATGCACATTTTATGCAAGACTATAAAAGGCCAAGGAGAGCTTTGTTTGGGGCCACACTCCGATGGTGAAGACTTACTCGCTGTTATTTTCATTTTTTATTAAATATGAGTTATTGTCTACTAATAAAGCAAAGCCATTACAAATGGTGATGCGTTAAAACTTTATTAAAAGGAAATTCTCTGAGTAATTTATTTATTAACACATTATTAACATTTAGTAACACATTATTCTGGAACTGAATATTACTTTCGAGCCTCAAGAAGTCTGAACTCAGCTGAACAGTTTTGGGTGCGATCTCAGAGGTAAGGGCAAATGATTTGCAGCTGTTGATAAGAATATGAAATGTGCGTTAGATGTTATATGGATTTCCCTCTGGGAAGCAAACTGACGTTAACGTTAGTGCCCTTCTTTGACGTTAACATTATACCATAAGCAGTGACGCTACAATAGTATTCATATATGCATTCAAAAGCACACTAGGAAAATGCCGCGTTTTATAGCACTGTGTAAAAACAGCTTTTGCCAAAAATGACAAAATTCCTTTATGATTTTCTTACAACACTCAAAAAGGAAATAAGACATTTTCAGTTTTTTTTATGTGATTAGAAGTTGTTCACTTTACGTCACTCAGTAAACTTAAAAATAATAATTTAAATAGAAGAGTTTACTCAAAACTGTTGAGCCACACAAAAATAAAACTAAATTCCTCATTCAGAAAATGTTATTGTTATAAGTTGCATCAATGATTTAACAGACTTTAAAGGGATAGTTCACAGAAAAATGAAAATTTGATGATTATCTGTTTACCCCCATGGCATCCAAGATGTAGGTGACTTTGTTTCTTCAGTAGAACACAAATTATGAATTTTAGCTCCAGTCATTGCTGTTTCTCAGTCAAAATCCATGGCAAATGGTTACAGAATCTATTTATGAGAGAGGAAAAAACTAACAAACATGCACAGTCAAATCCAAATTAAACCCTCATGCACAATGTCAAATATCTCTGACATCCTTATCATTAAAAAACATAAACAAAATTACAAAACCACTTTCCATTAGATTCCTGCATCTATACATCACCTCCAGAAGACAAAATTCATAAAAGCACAAGACTGACTGCAGTTGAACCAGTGTCCAGTGAGGAGCATCTCAGTCCCATCAAGATCATTTAGAACATCTACAGAAGAACAAGAAGAAAATATAGCTGCAAGCAGCGATGGCGGGCTCAAGCCACCAATGCCATCGCCACCCCGGTGGCATCAGGTAAACTGTGCCCAGCGGCCACATGCATTCACAATATCCCTCTGGCTGTGAGGTTTTAAGGGATATGGCAGTTAAAGGGTTAATCCGAATCATCTAGACTTTAAAATCACATTCACAGAACAATATATATATATATAACTTTAGTAACACTCTACAATAAGATTCCATTTATAAACATTATGTTAACATGAACAATATTTATATAACAATCATTCAACATTGTTTTATTGTGATTTTTTTCCAAGCACATTTTACCAATTCCAAACCATACAAATCTTAATAACTACCATTATTTTTTTATTTAATCATTTATGAGTGCTATACAATAGTCCAGGAAAGCTGGAAGAGAAAAACAGGTCAAGAAGAACTGACAAAAAGAATTGGAAAATAATTAGGAATTAATATGAAGATTAATTTTTAGTCAATTCTGCAAGACAGACTTTTCAGGAAAGGAAGTGGAATAAAAATGAGCTCCTAAATCTTAATCCCAGATTCTGGAAGATATATTCCTCATACCATCGGACAAGAGGAGGTGGTGCTGGTCCTTCACGAGTCACTCTAATCTGTTCATAAAGCCTATATATAAAGCCTTAATATATAGTATTTCACAATACTTCATGGTATTCTAATTAAATCATTTTTTGGAATCTTAACTCTCAGAGCCTGACACCGAGTAATTCTGGAGACTCCAGGAAAGTGGCAGTTCTGTAAAATGTTGGCGCTGGAGACTAAATGCACCCTGATAGTTTCACACCTAATTCACTTAACACACACACACACACACACACACACACATTACCCACAGTGACAGTGGGACTGAGTGACATCAGATGTATGATAGTTTTTTAATTTTCTATCATCCATATAGTGTTGTATAGTCATGAAACTATGGTCATGAGACCAGTCATTCTGAGGAAATATGCCTCAGAATGACTGGTCTTCTATGTGTACATTTTTTTTGAAGTGTTTAGAAGCTGCACTTTAAAAAAATAAAAAGACATTTACTGGTTCCTTTTTTACTATTATTTCAAAAAATCACCACGACAAAACCATTCAAGCTATCCAAAATTCATTCACACCTGTTCTGTAAGATTAATTCTTTAAACAGTGGTAAAAGAGGATGTGGTGCTGAACCTTCAAGAGTCACTCAAAACGTATCTGTCCATAAAGCCTATAAAGAATTATTCTTAATATACAGTTCACAATACTTCAGCTTGTTATTCTAATTAAGTGAGGGTCATTTTATCAGTAAAATACATACAATTCATATTATTTTTCTTGAAAGATTTCTATAAATGATTTAAATCATACTCGTTTCTACAATAATTATTTAAAAGTAATCCTATAGCTCCCTCTGGTGACCATTATTGGTACT
The DNA here is from genome assembly GCF_003368295.1 of Carassius auratus. NCBI lineage: Eukaryota > Metazoa > Chordata > Actinopteri > Cypriniformes > Cyprinidae > Carassius > Carassius auratus. Next base: position 2,150,646 of record NC_039253.1, read on the forward strand.
AAGAATTGCAAGCTTGATTTATAAGTTATGATAGTTTTAATTTTATGCTGGCTCTTGAAAATGATAAAGCTATGAAACTTACTGTGCTTCCTTCAAATGATGACTTCTACTTATATAAAAAATTATGAAGAGTTAGAATGAAAATTTTTAAAGATATAGTAAAATAACTATTGTATTTTTTTATGTTACTTTAATAAATCTCTATGGCAACACCATTTAAGCTATCCTAAACCCATTCACAATTTAACATCTCAGTATATTGGCATCATGTTGAAAAAGGAGTATGGAGTAGTATGAGGAGGAGTATGAATTCATTTACAGGCTGATTTTATCATAAATCCACAATAAAATTTCTGAGTTCTGTATCAATCTGTGTTGTTGTTTGTTTATTTTTATTTTTTTATTTTTCATAGGAAGATAACTGACCCTTTACTCTCCTTTTTAATAAATGTGCTTATAAACCAAGAACAAGCTTTTTATAGCTGTATTTATAAACTGCTTACTACTGACTATTAATATTGGGACAAGGCTTTATAAAGCATGAACTGACTATTTACTTTCTGAGTTTGAAATTATTATTTGCAGCACAAATAAGGTTTTTTAGGATTTTTAAAAATCCCCTAAAACTGTCAGAAAAGGATAATGCCTATAAGATTTCTATGTGAGTGGCTACATTTATTTGTTTTTATAACTATAATGCATAAACTATGAAATTATACAAAATGTATAAAAATGTACAACAGTTATTGTTTTCCAATGTTTTTTTTTTTTTTTTTTTTTTACATTTCAAAAAATTTGCCTACTGCAATCATTCTAAACAGCTTGAATAAAACCTGTCAATATTTATTATAGACCACTGTAACTGTGTATAATCTAACAAACAAGTTTATTATGAAAATAAAAGTGTGTACACCAGATAAATTGGACGATAAAGAAATTGCTAACAATAGTATAATAGATCATGTTTTAGGTTTTTAGGCGTTTAGATGCAGAAATGGACAAATCAAATGTAAAATAAAATGTAATTGATTTAATTAAATATAGATTAATTCTTGTTAGAGCAAAATAATAAATAAATAAATACGTACACACATTAAAAAAAGAAGCCAAGATGAATGAGTTTCATTTTTTATATAGATTAAAATTGAAGACAGAAGCAGCTGGTATATGCGGTCACTTAATATTAAAATCCAGTAGATCCACTTCAGATACATTTCTCAACAGTTTATGGTCACGTGGCTGTTTTCGTTTATAGTCGCCAAGCTATTATGTATTTTGAAATAATCTTGTCCGTGATGTGTTCGTTCGTACGACGAAAGGCAGAATCTTGCAGCTCGAGAGATATATGTTATTCTGCCAGTCGCGCTTTCAAATAGTCTTGCACACTTAAATGGGTCACAAACACCTGCATTTAGCTCTTGTTGTGTTACAATGTGTTTATTGTGTGCATTTGTGGTAATATTTTATTTAAAAAAGCTATTAAACAAGAATAAATTCGTTTGTTTTGAGCTCGACACTGTACGCGCTGATCGGAGGCGTGATTTCAGATAGGCAGCCACAAATATTTCATTTTCACACAAACAGTTCAAAAACATCTGAATTCGGCTCTTGGGGTGTTCTAATTGGTTGATTGTGTGATATCGCTGTAATAATTTATTTTTAAAAGCTTTAAAACAGGAATAAATTCGTTTTTTTCTGAGCTCTTTACTCCAGACGCTCGTGATCACAGCGGTGATTCATCTCTCCTATTTCTCACGTATCTCTGGCCAGAAATAATTTATCCATGAGCCCTGAACCGGTAATAATCAGATATGTTGGTTTAGCTTGTCAGTGTGAATTAAATCTAAGTATTTATTTGTATTTTTAACCGATTTAAAACTGAAAGTAAATTCCGGTAATTGCACCTGTAGGGGCGCTATTTCTCTCAGACAATGGAAGTCTGAAGCACATATACTCAAACAGAGGGACAGAGTGAGATGAGATGTCTGACAGTTATTTAATTTTCTGTTATCCATACAGTGTTGTAAAGTCGTGAAACTATCCATATGTACTCAGAATGACTTTTTTTCTGTATGAAAAAAGGTTTTGAAGTGTTTGGAATTAAAAAATGCAGGACAATTAATAATTCCATTTTTACTGTCATTTAAAAAAATCACCACGACAAAACCGTTCAAGCTATCCAAAATCCATTGGCAATTTAAGTTGTTTAAAATGTTTTGGCATCATGTAGACAAAGTTTGGTGAGTATAGTGTTACTCTCCTCTGAGCAGTATGCATTAATTCACAGCTAAATGTAAAAAAAAATCCACATTCAAATCAAAATAGCTCACTTCCTGTTGATCGTAGCTGATGACTGTGAATTAGAAAGTTGTCCGTCTTGAAAAGAACAATTTATGTACCAAGTTTGGTGTCTGTAGCTAAAACTAACCCCCCCACTTTTGACAAAAGGTGGCGCTATAGAGTGCCTCCTTCACGCCCTTTTAAAAGCTTTTGCCATTGTCTAGCTATCACTATTACTGATATGTGTTTTGAGTTTCATGTAAATCTGAGCTTGTTGTCTGCCTCAAACTCATCATAACAGAACATTCAAGTTTGACACGTTGTCATGGCAACACTATATCAGATATCAATATCCCCACAACAGATTTACATCGGCCATGTTTTGTCATTATTCTGATGAAGTTTTAAGTAAATCGAGTAAAAATAAGATGCTGAATTCAAAGCATTTGGAAAATGACACACTTCCTGCGGCCAGTTGGTGGCGCTATAACGTTGACTCTTAATAGTCACATATATACAATCGGTATCATACAACGAACAAACCCATGAAGTTTGATCAAATTCAGGAAATGTATGTGGATGTTATTAGACATTTCCTGTTTCTCATTTCTCGCCATAAGTTCCACGCCTCGCCACGGGCAAACCGTTCGAGATATCAAAAATCCCCTCGCAATTTTTCATCCTCAATGTCTTGAGATCATGTTCACCGAGTTTCGTGGCGAACGGGTTGAAAACCTCAGAGGAGTATTTCAAATTCCAGAGCATGCTTTTTTTAAACAGCCCTGAATAGCTGACTTCCTGTTGGGCGGAGCCTAGGACATAAAGTGTGAAAGTTGTTCGGCTCAATGAGATCTATAAGTGTACCGAGTTTCATATAAATACATGCAAGTGTGTGTGAGCTATGGTTCAAGATTTCTGACTGTGTTCCAGGGGGCGCTGTAGAGCCCCTGTGCCACGCCCGGGTCCAAGCCTCTGCGGCATCCTGATGGCCGCAGATTCCAATGTGTGTGCCAATTTTCAAGAGTTTTTGAGCATGTTAAGGCCCCCAAAACCCCCCGGAAGGTTTAATAAAAAATAAAAAAAATAATAAATATAGCTGCAAGCAGCGATGGCGGGCTCAAGCCGTCAGTGCAACACCACCCCGGTGGCATCGGGAAAACTGTGCCCAGCGGGCATAAGCATTTACAGTAACCCTCTGGCAATCAAATTTTAAGGGATATGGCAGTTAAAGGGTTAATCCGACCCATCTAGACTTTGAAATCACATACACAGAACAATATATATAACTTTAGTAACACTTTATTTTAATATATATAAAAAATGTATAAGTTGTGCATCGTAGCTGACACCTAAATGAACACATTACAATTGGTTTATGACTGCAAGTCTTTTTCCTCAAATGCTATTGAGCTTCAAATTTGCTTTTGAGCCCATGTGAAAAAGTAGCATAATGTACATATGACTTACAGTTTGTTTGAATAAATATGAAACATTCAATTTAATGGTGCATTATAGCTGTCACCTAGATGAACAATTACAGTTGTTTTTATGACTGTAAGTCATTCTCTTCAAATGCTACTGACGTTAGAAAAGTGTATAACAATATCACATGTAACTTTAGAGACGGTCCCTAAATTTGAGACTCTCGAATGTCCAATGTCAAGCCAACTTTATGCCTGTTTTTGTTTTGTTTTTTACTTTATTTTTCTTTTCTCTGTGCCGGATTGCTGATGTCTTTTACCCTGGCATAGATGTCCATCCATCAATTACGAACATTCATCCGCAAATGTCTGAGCGGTCGCAAGCGCGGATGGGAGAATGGCGCATGTTTTATTTTTTTTGAGCTACTGGGATGGTGCCCCCTCTGGGAGTTGGTGCCCTACGAAGACTGCGTATTCTGCATATAGGGAGCGGCGGTACTATCTGGAAGATATATTCCTCAAACCGTTGTACAAGAGGAGGTGATGCTAGTACTTCAAGAATCTCTCAAAACCTATCTGTTCATAAAGCCTATATATAAAGTCTTAATATAGTATTCCACAATATGTTGTGCTATTCTAATATTATTGTGGTTTTTTATTGACATTGTTATTTGCTGTTATTTTTTGTTTTAATATTGTTACTGTTGTTACTTGTTGTACGGTGACCTTGAGTGGTTTGAAAGGCGCCTTAAATAAAATGCATTATTATTATTATTATTATTATTATTATTATTATTATTAACCTTTACACTTGATAAAAAAATTTAATATAAACTTATGCAATTGTATATATATATATATATATATATATATATATATATATATATATATATATATAGTGTACAGTTTTCTTTTATTGCATCTTGAAATAAATGTTTCTGAGTTCTGTGTTTGTTTATTTATTTATTTATTTATTTTTTTATTTTTTTTTAGGAAGATTACAGCCTTTAATCTCCTCAAAATAAATGTGCATATAAACCATGAACAATTTAATTATAGCTGTATTTATAAAATGCTTACTAATGACTATTAATTTTGGGAGTAGGCTAGCAACAGTTGATGTTGAGGCCTAAGATATTTCTTAAGCTGTAATGATGAAAAAACAACAACAACACCAAATTGCTTTTTTTTTCTGCTGGTGATTAAAGAGATGATTAAGTCTCCCTCCCTCTCTCTCTCTCTCTCTCTCTCTCTCTCTGACACCAAGCCCATCCCCTCTCCCACACATTCACACAAACTCAGCACACACACTTAACACACAAACACTTAACACACAAACACACACACACACACACACATTACCCAGAGGGACAGTGACATCAGATGTATGGTAGTTTTTTAATTTTCTAGTGTTGTATAGTGTTGTAATAGTGTTGTAAAGTCATGAAACTATGCATATTTCCTCAGCATGACTTGTCTTCTATGTGTACATTTTGTTGAAGTGTTTAGAAGCTGCACTTAAAAAAATAAAAGACATTTACTGGTTCCTTTTTTACTGTTATTTCAAAAAATCACCACGACAAAACCATTCAAGGTATCCAAAATTCATTCCCACCTGTTCTGTAAGATAAATTCTTTAAACAGTGGTAAAAGAGGATGTGGTGCTGATCCTTCAAGAGTCACTCCAAACTTATCTGTCCATAAAGCCTATAAATAATTATTCTTAATACACAGTATTTCACAATACTTCAGCATATTATTCTAATTAAGTGAGGGTCATTTTATCAGTAAAATACATATTCTTTTTCTTTGAAAGATTTCTATAAATGATTTAAATCATACTTGTTTCTACAATAATTATTTAAAAGTAATCCTATAGCGCCATCTGGTGGCCATTATTGGTACTAAGAATTGCAAGCTTGATTTATATGTTATGATAGTTTTAATTTTATGCTGGCTCTTGAAAATGATAAAGCTATGAAACTTACTGTGCTTCTTTCAAATGATGAATTCTACGTATATAAAAAAATATGAAGAGTTGGAATGAAGAATGTTAAAGATATAGTAAAATAACTATTGTATTTTTTTATGTTACTTTAATAAATCGGTATGGCCACACCATTTAAGGTATCCTAAACCCATTCGCAATTTAACATCTTCAGTATATTGGCATCATGTTGAAAAAGTTTGGTGTGAACTACTTATGTCTTCTCGGAGGAGTATGAATTCATTTTTACATGCTGATTTTATCATAAATCCACAATAACATTTCTGAGTTCTTTATCAATCTGTGTTGTTGTTTGTTTATTTTTATTTTTTTTTATTTTTCATAGGAAGATAACTGACCCTTTACTCTCCTTTTTAATAAATGTGCTTATAAACCAAGAACAAGCTATTTATAGCTGTATTTATAAACTGCTTACTACTGACTATTAATATTGGTACAAGGCTTTATAAAGCATAAACTGACTATTTACTAATGAGTGCAGTTATTATAAAGTGTTACCAATGCATTTACTTATGTTAACAAATTAGACATTATTTTACAGTGTTATTAAATCCTTTAATGACTTATAAGCATTTGAGAAAGAAGCTTAGTCTTGATCTGTGAACTGAACAGTTTTACTGTTACATCCATGAGATTTTAAAAATGTAGATACATGTCATGCAACAGGATGGAATAGGTCAGTATCAAATGAGTTGAAATTATTATTTGCAGCACAAATAAGTATTTTTAGAATTTTGTTTTTAATTCCTGAAACTGTCAGAAAAGGATAAAGCCTAAGAGATTTCTTAAGCTGTAATGAAAACAGCAATGTTAGCAACAGCAACAAAAAATAACAATTTAAAATACATTTTTTTACTGGTGATTAAAGAGATGATTAAGTCTCTCTCTCTCTCTTTCTCTCTCTCATTGTGTCTGCCACTCAGCTCATGCCCATCCCCCACTCACACACACACACACTCACACACACACATGCACTCAGTCAGCACACATACATTGCTCAAACAGAGGGACAGAGTGAGTTGAGATGTCTGACAGTTTTTTAATTTTCTTTTAATCATACAGTGTTGTAAAGTCATGAAACTATGCATATGTCCTCAGAATGATTTGATCTCTGTATGAAATTTTTTTTAAGTGTTTGGAAGCTGCAATTTAAAAATACAAGACAATTAATGATTCCCTTTTTACTGTCATTTCAAAAAATCACCACGACAAAACGGTTCAAGCTAACCAAAATCCGTTCGCAATTTAAGTTCCTCATTGTTTTTTCAACATGTAGACAAAGTTTGGTGAGTATAGTGAACATTTCCTCTGAGGAGAATGCATTAAATCAGAGCTCAATTTAAATATTCAAATCAAAATAGCCGACTTCCTGTTGGTTGTAGCTGATGACTGTGAATTAGAAAGTTGTCCGTCTTGATAAGAACAATTTATGTACCAAGTTTGATGTCTGTAGCTAAAACTAAACCCCCCACTTTTGACAAAAGGTGGCGCTATAGCGTGCCTCCTTCACGCCGTTTTAAAAGCTTTTGCCATTGTCTAGCTATCACTAATACCGATATGTGTTTTGAGTTTCATGTAAATCTGAGGTTGTTGTCTGCCTCAAACTCATCATAACAGAACATTCAAGTTTGACACGTTGCCATGGCAACGCCATATTAGATATTAATATCCCCACAACAGATTTACATCGGCCGTGTTTTGTCATTATTCTGATGAAGTTTTAAGTAAATCGAGTAAAAATAAGATGCTGAATTCAAAACATTTTGAAAATAACTCACTTCCTGCTGCCAGTTGGTGGCGCTATAACGTTGACTCTTAATAGTCACATATATACGATCGGTATCATACAACGAACAAACCAATGAAGTTTGATCAAATTCAGGAAATGTATGTGGATGTTATTAGACATTTCCTGTTTCTCATTTCTTGCCATAATTTCCACGCCTCGTCACGGGCAAACCGTTCGAGATATCAAAAATCCCCTCGCAATTTTTCATCCCCAATGTCTTGAGATCATGTTCGCCGAGTTTCGTGGCGAACGGGTTGAAAACCTCAGAGGAGTATTTCAAATTCCAGAGCATGCTTTTTTTAAACAGCCCTGAATAGCTGACTTCCTGTTGGGCGGAGCCTATGACATAAAGTGTGAAAGTTGTTCGGCTCAATGACATCTATAAGTGTACTGAGTTTCATATAAATACATGCTAGTATGTGTGAGCTATGGTTCAAGATTTCTGACTGTGTTCCAGGGGGCGCTGTAGAGCCCCTGTGCCACGCCCGGGTCCCAGTCTCTGTGGCGTCCTGATGGCCGCAGATTCCAATGTGTGTGCCAATTTTCAAGAGTTTTTGAGCATGTTAAGGCCCCCAAAAACCCCCGGAAGGTTTAATAAAAAATAAAAAAAATAATAATAAGAAGAATAATCCTTAGAAGAACAATAGGGCTCTTCGCCCCTTCGGGCTTGAGCCCTAATAAGAATAATCCTTAGAAGAACAATAGGGCTCTTCGCCCCTTCGGGCTTGAGCCCTAATGAACTTTCAAATACCAACACCAGCACTAACAGTGACTGGGTTCTCCGTTCAGCCTGCTGTAACAATGTATCAGCCTGCTGTACCAGTGTTTCGACCTGCTGTAACGGTTGTTCAGCCAACTGTACCATTGGTTCAGTCCACTGTGGTCATGAGTCAAATGCCAGTTGCTATTGTACCAGATTACTTGGGCTACTCCATCTTTACCATGCTGTGCTGCTGTTTACCTCTGGGCATCGTTGCTATCATCTTCTCATGCAATGTAAGTCTTCATTCTAGTAGGACTTTTTCTGCTTCATATCTGAGTATCGCATTCAAACAATCCTATAAATTAAGTGATTCAACTGTCCACTGTTGCATGAAAGAATTACAATATTGAATTGGCAACATGCATTTAGTCTAAAACCCTGATGCAATTTTATATGTTTATTAAGTTTATTTTCTGACTATATATATATACAGTGGGTAAATAAGTATTGAGCACATCACCATTTTTGTTAGTTGCCTGTTGACTCTAAATTTTCACCAAATACCAGTATATGCAAAGAAAACTAAACAAATAATTTCTGAAATTGTTGTGTGTAATAAAATGGAATGGTCCTAGAGAAAAAGTATTGAACACATGAAGAAACGGAGGAGCAAAAAGGCATGGAAAGCCAAGACACAACAGAAATATAACAGTCATTAGAAAACAATCCTGCCCCCTTGTCGATCATCTGACTTAAATTCAATAGAAAATAAGAACTACTGATCAGAGTTCATAGAAGAGGCCAACATAACCTTCAATATTTGAAGACCAAAATGTGCCAGAATTACACATGAGCAATGCATGTGACTAGTTTCTCGATACAGTATGCGTCTTGAAGCTGTCTTTACCAACAAAGGCTTTTGTATGATGTATTACATTTCAGTAGTAATTTTTCCTTGTATCACTCCATTTTATTACACGTTAATTAATTTCTTAATTTCTAATTGTTTTGTTTTCTTTGTATGTTTGGATTACTTGGGTTGTTATTGACATCTGGTGAAAATGTAATGTCAACAGCACCTTTAGAAATATATTTACTGAGAAAAATGGTGACGTGTTCAACACTTATTTTACCCGCTATATATATATATATATATATATATATATATCTCGACACTGAGGACAGCTATATGGACATATGCAACTATTACAGAAGGTTCAAATGTTCACTGATGCTCCAGAAGGAAAAAACATGCATTAAAGATGCGGTAGGTAACTTTTGACGCTCTAGCAGTTAATAAACAGAACTGCTTGCGTCTTGCTGAAGAACATCGTAGCCGGAACTACTTCTCTCTGTTTATGTCTATGAAGAATCTCAAAAGTACTGGGTTACTCCGCCGCTGTACCCCCGAAGCAATCTAAAATAGTCCAAATATAAACACTTATTATAGGAGCACCCTAGTGATTCAGGACAAGCTAAAAACACGGTTTGGAAAATGGATTCATAGTGTACTCTCTTATTATATACATTTTTCTACATTTTGAACACAAACAAAGTTATGGACCGCAGCTCTGATTGGTTGTTTCTTACCGGGAGCTGATTAATTTCTGCAAATGGCAATAGGAGCACTGGGAGGAACCAGAGGAGTTTGATTTTTTCACAGATTATCGGTCTCATATTCTACTGTCAGGACATAATGACAGGTTTAACAAATATGTAAAAAATATATTTTTTACAAAAGTTACCTACTGCAGCTTTAAGAGAATTAAGACACTTTAACACAATTTAGCTCTTAAATCATATAAAATGTATTGAAAATAATATGATCTAACTGGATGTTTCATAAAATGACCTATCATATATAAGTGAAATTGGATGATGAAATATTTTGTTACATTTAATTTACTTTTATTACATTTAACTTGCTAAATATTACAATTGGCAGCTATTTAATCCCTTAACAGCCAGCTTCTGGATAGGAGGTTTTTTTTTTTTTCACCAGGGTTTTTTCAAAATCACTTAAAATAAGCTTGACATTTGTGTTTTCACAGGCTCGAGATGCTAACTTTTCTGGACAGCGAGATTTAGCGATGAGCCACTCCAGAGTGGCATTTATCCTGAACAATGTGTCTGTCGGTATCGGCCTCGCTATCATGACAATGATCCTTATCATTTGTTTGAAATATGCTTGAACAACATCTTTGAACAGATGTTTTATTCTGCTTCAAATGCATCTACTCTTTCTGTCAATGATAATGTCAACTCAAGTCAATGATTTTGCGGAAGAAATGAAAAATATTTTCCAGACCCTCTTAGGGAATAATGTAATAAACATTTATCTTTCATTTCTTCTTTCATTGGTCAGACATGCAGAAATCAGGAATTGCGTCAGGTATGTTAGGGGTAACCAGAATCGAAAACAGAACCAAGCAGAGGTCAGGGCAGGCAGCAGAGAATCAGAATCGAAATACACAATCCAAGATCAGACAAGGGAAGAACAAACACAAGAAGAAACCGCTCAGAAATGTTAGACGGGCTTAACAAGACTTTGCAGTGACTGAGAGTGATTGTGCTGCTTAAATATATGTCTGTGTATTAGCTGCAGGTGTGTGTGTCTAATAGGCTGATGATTGAGGTGCAGGTGTGGCAAGGTGATTGTCATACAGTGATTCATGGGGAATGTAGTTCGGGTGTGGTGCAACAGAATGAAAGGTGCTAACAGGGATCCCATGCCCTATGCATAGGCAGCCCCCCATCCCCCCCCTCCCCCCGAAAATATATATTCCAGACTTTTCAAGGGCCCTCTATTCCTTTGGGGCCCTGGTAATCAGTACTGGTTTTACCCCCAGTCCAACGCCCCTGGGTGCTAGTGTCCAAGTTATTAAATGGTGACATATGGTGGTTGATGGAAAGAGGAGATGCCAGAGTCCTGAGTGGAGTGCCCTATATAAGATTTCATGGGCACTCCAGCTGATGATCGTAACAGACTTTAGTTAAGTTGTTATGCAGTTGCACCAATTATGGGGGGCTCGACAAAAATACTATCGAGTGTTAGCATGGTTTGGGCATATTTCATAGTACTAGGCATAACTTCTGGTTATTGTTTGAGCTTTAACTAAGTTGTTACAAAGGTGACTGTAGGCAGAACCACTATATAAAGAATGACAAGCATGAGGCGGTCTATTAAATAGTTAGTCATAACTCATGACTACAACTCAATGATCAGACTGGAGAGTTTGTGATTGTGGGGTTCATGTAAATCGGCCTCCATGATACACCCTGAGTGACAAAGATTCCTAATGAATGAGTAAATATAAAGTAAAGACTGAGTTAACTAGAACAATCAAATGTCAAAATAATAATAATATTAACTAGAGACAGACAATCAACTATGTTGCCTTTCAACCTAAATTCAAGGTCATACAAAAATTTTGTCAGATGAAATAAAATGGTGTATCGGAAACAGGTCAATTTAACTCAAAGGGAATCATTTAATAATTTAAAGGGAAATTGAACAGAATCACTGTTTCACGGCTGATCACTGAGACGTCGTGCGATTCACTGAACGAGCCGTTTAACATCAAATCTACGCTGGATATTAAAATCCAAACTATCGTGAAAACACTATCAATTAGAACAGTAACAAGATCTGCAGTTTAAGACATTAACTTGTAAGCACAAAACGCAAGATACTTCTCTTTTCAATATGAATAAAGGCTTTATTAGATAAATCTAAGACATAAACGCACGCACACACACATTCACACAAGTTGCAGGAAGATCGAAAGTTGAGTGAGTTTAAGAGAATGGAAATATGGAATCCCAAGTTTACAGCAATACGTTAAATTGCATAGACATGAACAACAATCAATCAAGTAATTAGCCCTCGCATTGAGTTCCTCAGTGAGGTTAAAATTATATTAGATACACCAGTAAAGGTCACAGTCTGGAGGTAAAGTTACTGTACTTGCGTCTCCTGTGAAAAAGGAGTCCCGTTGAAAGGGCTATCCCGATGTCGCTGATTGGCTGGAAGTTCAGTAGTCGCTGAAGTGACGTCTTAGGAAGCCCTGCTTGGGCGTTGGCTGAAGATGCAGAGTTCTGTGTGGCTGGTTGAAGTTGAACTCGATGTTACAATCTTAACTCAGAACACGAAACTCTCAAACGGAAAAGAAAAGACGAGACTTAGGTGGTGTTTCTTCTCATTGTGGCTAAGTAGCAGCAGGCAGGCATGCTGGAACCGCGCTCAAAGAACAGCTAACAGTGATGACTAAGAGCATGGCTAAAAGCTAAAGCTAGGTAGCAAAGCTACAAGCTAAAAGCTAAGAGCAGGCATGACTAGTAGCAGAAGCAAAGCTAACAACTAAAAAGCCAGATTTTATGGTGTCGTAAGTATTTAAACTGGCCTGTTGGCCACACCTCAAATGTTGTTAGACCAATCAGATATTGTCTTGGCTCGGGGGTATCATAAATCATATGTTTATCTTACCAAGCATGTGGTCCGAATTTTCCCACTCTTGCAGGGTCTAATTTTGGACATGATTCCTTTAACCAGGTTATGATATATTTGACAAATAAATGATTGTCTGAACTAATTCATGAACTAATTAATGTGTGTACAAAAGACAGTTTCTTTGTCATTCTCTGACATAGGGATGTTTGGTGAAGACCAGAGGTTCAAAGACCCTCCCGCCTTAGGAATTTCAGTCTGGTTCTGCTAGGTGGGGGAAAGTCAATGGAAGTGTTTAACTCATGGGTTTCCATGTGATGTCCAGCGTTGCATTTCAATTACGAACAACAAATTTGACAATCTCTTCTGCGAATTAAAATTGTCAATAATTGTTCTAGTGGTGTTAATGTTGAAAGCTGTTGTGTGAACAAGTTGGTTGGTTGGTTATCTTCCTTGGGACTTGTGGCACAGAATGTTTTATGACTTCCTGAGGAATTCGGCTCTTGTTCCAAACACAGCTTTGATAGACTCTTTAATTTGTCTGGTTCGACTCATTTCTGTTACAATGGAGTCAGATTAGAATTGAATAACTTTGCCTTCTGGAAAGACCGAACACACAAGCAACTTTCAGCCAGCACTGGATACATTCCTTGGACCGAGTGTGCAGACCTTACAAATGGTGACATGACCTCCTAAACAGACGAGTCTTTGAACAGATGTTTGAACATCTCTTTTTCTTTCTCCAGCAGCTTTGGTAAGTTAATTCTTATTTGCCTTTTAGAGATATTGAAGGAGAGACAGACGCATCCCATACCAACATATTTGTAGAATGACACAGGATACTCATTGTTAGACTGGAGACCATATCCGGTGGCTTTAGAATTAGACAAAAGAGAATTAGAATTAGATTGAGAATTAGACAAAACCACATACTTGTCAGGGACATAATAGCAGCAGCGTAGACGAGGAATGACATTAGTTGTTCTTTAATGGACATATCTATTTGTTTGCCTAAGCAACAAAAAATTAAATTTAACATTGGAATACCATCATTCAAATTATATTCTGGTACTCAACAGAGAGTCACAAAATAGAACCTAAAGCTTTATTCAGCAAACTGCATTATTTATTGTTCTATCTGCTTCATTACAACAAATGAGCAACATTTTAATGAGAATGAGCAAACAGAATAAAAATGCTAAATTATAAACAACTGTAAAACTTTTGATTGGATAAAGGAAGACAATTTAAGTTGATACATTTGAATATGAAAAGGAAGTTGATCAAAACAGTGTGATAAAATCACAACACCGATAAAAGAGCTTCAATGAAATCTTCATTGAGGCTGAAATGATACCTAAGCTCTTGAGGACTAACTACTACAAAACAGAAATCATCCTGACTGCAGTCAAACAATAGATCAGAATCAGAATCAGAAAGAGTTTTATTGCCAAGTATGTTTGCGCATACAAGGAATTTGTTTTAGTGACATAAGCTTCCAGTACAGAGACACGAACACACAGACAACAACAACAACAACAAAAATGTAGGCAAATAAATAAGTGTATAAACAATTGAGCTATAAATGATAATGGAATAGGATTTAATAAGATGCAGGGATGTACTAGGATGGAGGGGTAACAAATAAATATAAGGATATTGTACTTGTTTGCATAAGTATAAGTGGGGAACATTTAACTGTTCATGAGGTAGATTGCCTGGGGGAAGAAACTGTTTTTGTGCCTTACTGTTCTGGTATTTGCGGCTCTGAGGCACAAGCCAGATGGCAAAAGTTCAAAAATGGGGTGACTTGGATGTGAGGGATCCAGAGTGATTTTATGAGCCCTTTTCCTCACTCTGGCTGTATACAGTTCTTGAAGGGTGGGCAGAGGAGCACCAACAATCCTTTCAGCAGTCCGAACAGTTCTATGTAGTTTTCTGATGTCTGATTTTGTTGCTGAGCCAAACCAGACAGTTATAGAAGTACACAGTACAGACTTAATGACGGCTGAGTAGAACTGTTTCAGCAGCTCCTGTGGCAGGTTAAACTTCCTCAGCTGGCGAAGGAAGTACAACCTTTGCTGGGCCTTTTCCCCAATGGAGTCAATGTGATTGTCCCACTTCAGGTCCTGAGAGATGGTGGTTCCCAGGAATCTAAATGACTCCACTGCAGTCACAGTGCTGTTCATGATGGTGATTGGGGAAAGTGTAGGGGGGTTTCTCCTAAAGTCCATGATCATCTCCACTGTTTTGAGCATGTTCAGCTCCAGGTTGTTAAGACTGCACCAGCCAGCCAGCTGCTCAACCTCTTGTCTGTAAGCAGACTCATCACCGTCCTGGATGAGGCCGATGACTGTAGTGTCATCTGCAAACTTCAGGAGCTTGACAGAGGGGACTTTAGAGGTGCAGTCATTGGTGTAAAGGGAGAAGAGCAGAGGGTAGAGAACACATTCCTGAGGGGCACCAGTGTTGGTGGAGCAGCTGTTTGACATGAATTTCCCCAGTCTCACTAACTGTTGCCTATCTGTCAGAAAGCTGGTGATCCACTGACAGATAGAGCTAGGAACAGAGAGCTGGGTCAGTTTGGTCTGGAGGGTTGTTGGGATGATGGTGACGAAAGCTTATGCCAGTTGAGTTAACGCAGCATTTTCAACCACCATTTTTATTCAGATAATTTTCTAAATATTACTGTTATCGTGTCATGAAATGTAGTTTTAAAAGTATTTCATGCGAGAATGTAGGGGAGAGTGGGGTGATTTGTGCCGGGGGGAGGAAGTAGTTCCACCTCTTGTTTCTGGAAAACCATTCAAGAAATTGGTCATGTGACCACATAATTTTAAAAAGCCATCCATTTTACTCATCCTCCAAAGGATGAGTTTTTTCCTTTGAAAGTAATATTTCTATGATCAAGGTTTTTTCATGGTAGTATCTGAACAATTCTAGAAAAGTTTTACACGTTTTAGTGTTTTACTAGGCTACACAATGAGTCAATAAAGTTAGCATGATTTTAGCTCTTAACTGCTGGTTTTTCAAACTTGTGGGTATGGGGTGTTTTGTGCCAAAGGGCCTGGGTTAAGTTATGCCAGTGGCACAACTCACCCCCACTTATGATTATTTTCAACACATTATTAATTTGTAATTGTACATTGCACTCTTGAATTTTTTTCACTTGAACTATGTGGCATTCTTAATTTTAGACGAAAACCCATTATGCCACACACTTATAAACAGAAGACTGACAGGGCTTCAACTGCTATTGTGGAGTTGGACAGAGCAGTGAAAGACATGCAACAGGGAAAAACCATACGTCAGGTGGCAAGGGAGATGAATATCTGCAGGACCTTGAAAAGATTCAGGGAGAAGAAAAGGGGTTGCTATGATTTTGCCAATAAGACATGTTCCTGGATCAACATCTTCTGATGATCCTGGATCAACATTATTGTTCAAAAATATAGACTTAACCCAATCCCTACCCCTAAACCTAACCCTACCCATAATTTAGTCCTAAAATCAGAGACAAATGATAGCCAATCTAATCCTGATTGTAAGCCTAAAACAGATATTTCCTGAAAAGTTATATCTCACTTCTGATTGGTTGGTTGGAATATTGTTCCTGGATCAACAAGGATATCGGGACTCCGGAGCATCGCAAATCATTGATTCAGATCAGGACTTCAGAGCATGTATCCAGGGCCGTACTAAGACAGTGCGGTGCACCTGGGCACTATACCTCAATATACCACAAAAGTGTCTACTTCTCATTTGTACAACAGTGTCTCCTAGATCAGAATGCATGGTAACTTCATGGCTGTATTGGATCAGTAGCTCACAATATCTGCATTTGCTAGGTAGAATCCATGGGTGTTTTTCTCTGTAACTGAAGTCCGACTGTTGCAATCTTCCTCCAAAACAGAGCAATTCATCAGCATCAAGGAAAGGTTTTAAATCTCTGATCTTGGAATCTGAATTCAGGGTTTTACCAGCTTTCAGCAAACTCATCTCATGACTAAAACTGCAAACTTGTGTCACTTTGGTCCAGTACTTCTCAGCCTCAAACATTTCTTCCGCAGTCAACTCACCTCTTCTATTTGAGTTTAAACTTGCATTGTGCACAAACCTCTTAATCCAAGCAGTGACCCGCAATACTTTCTTCAGTTTACTGTACTTCTGTAAGTCTAGCACAGGTTCTGTTTAACTTTGGTCACTGTTGCTGCTGAGTTGCACACTGATCTGCTGAACTTGTTCGACACTCTGATCGTCATCACTTTTTTACCAGATTTGGGGTAATCAAAAATGGGGGTCCTCTCCACAACAGTCCGCTTTCCTCCAGATTAGCTATGGTCTGACCTCTGGTTGGGAGATCTGCTGGATTGGCCTTGCCTTTGCAGTGAGACCACATTGCCGGGTTGGTTAAAGACTGTATTTTAGCCACTCTGTTTGACACAAACTGTTTCCATCTGTAAGATGGACTGCTAATCCACTGTAGTACGATCATTGAATCTGTCCACAGGTGAACCTGTTGTAGCTCCAGATTCAAAGGCTTTAGCAAGTTATTTCCTAGTCTTGCTCCAATAACTGCTCCCATCAACTCAAGACGTGGCAGGGATATCTTTTTCAGCGGGGCTACCCTGGACTTTGAAGCAACGAGGCACTTAATTTTTGTTCCATCATCCACCTCTCGCAGCAAGTATGCAACTGTACTATAAGCTTTCTCGCTTGTGTCACAGAACGCGTAAAGTTGTTGTGCATCGTGCTTGTGCTCAGAATTTATTCCATACCAGCAGGGAATGCCTATTTGGTGGATCTGTGGAAGTTCTGAATACCAGCTTTGCAATTCTTGTGCAAGATCTGTAGGCAGTTCCTCATCCCTGCCAAGGCCTCGTATCCACATCTCTTAAAAAAGGCATTTCATCCGCACAGTGAAAAGAGTTAGAAAGCCTTTTGGGTTGAATATGCGAGCAGAGAGTTTCAGAATGCTCCTTTTGGTATTCTTGCACTTGAGATAAAGTCATCGACATAAAGTGATTCCTTTATTATCTTCACTACCTCAGGAAGTAGGGCTTCATATTTCTTCAAATGTTTTCTCACTGTAGCTGCGAGGAGAAATGGGCTGGGAGATACTCCAAACACCACCCTCGTCATCTGTAGTACACGTAGCTTCTCACCTTCGACTTCATGAGGCAGTGCAGTGAGCCAGAGAAATCGCACAGCATCTCTGTCCTTCTCAGCAAGAGAAATCTGCTAAAAAGCCTTTTAGAGATCTGCTGTAAATGCAATCGCATGCAGTCTGAACTTGATTAATATACTGAGCAGATCTGGATTCAGGTTAGGACCAGTAAGCAGACAGTCATTAAGTGATGGAGAGTCTGTGTCATGTGTTGAGGCATCAAACACTTCTCTGAGTTTTGTTGTTACCTTGTCTTCGCGGAGAACAGCGTGATGAGGCATATAGTATTTCACAGTGACCACATCTTCGACAATGCCCTGCTTAAGGTAATCATTCACAACTTCATTATATCGGTGACACAGCACTACATCTGACTACAGCTTTCTCTTAAGACCTTCAAATCTTTTCCTTGTTATTCTGTAGTTATCTGGAAGTTCTGTCTTGTCAGGTCGCCATGGCAGTTCTACTTCATATCTTCCATCTTTGTACTGAGTTGTCTTTTCAAACTTGTGAAGAGCCTCCTCTTCCTCAGGACTGTCTGTCTGCTTCATGGTGATACCGAGCGACTCTATTTCCCAGAAGGCTTTTAGACACTCTGAAACCAGTATGTCTTCAGTAATTGTATTTGTATGCAATCTGCATTAGCAACACTGGACATTTTGACTGGTCTTTGCACTGACCATCCAAAGATGCTTTCAATGGCTACAAGTGCATCTGTAATTCTTTCAACTCGGCCTGACACTATACGCCAGTAGTAATCGGCATCAATCAGCATCGACAACTCTGTATCACAAGTGCTGTCGTCTGTATAATCTGCTAACTGCAAGCCTTTTCATTCCAGCTCTGCTTGGATGTGCTCACCTGGGATCTTCATCACGGCAGTGCACACTTGTGGTGTCTCAAGTGCTTCGATTTCAATTTTCTTCCCCTTCTTCCAGATGTTCTGCAGAGTTAATTTTACTGTGCTGCGCTTTGCTGTAACTGGTGCTGTAGAGCCAAAAGTATGAACAGTGACTGTTTCTTGCTTGATCACAGGTAACTTTAAAGCTCACTGTGCTTTAACTGATGAAGCTTCTCTGACTGCCTCCATCCAGTAAGCAGTGAATGCTTCTACATCCACCAGGTTCACTAGCACGCTGTATCTTTACTGAATGGGAAGCAAAGGAAGAAACTACATTGTCCTTGTTATCATCAGTGTCAGAAGTATGTGTCTCTCTTTTTTCACATACAGCACTGTTGAGTCGGCTTCCACATACATTACAGCACATTTAGTCTTACAGAATCTTGCGATGTGCTTTGGCCCAGGACATATGAAACATCTTCCCATCTTCATCAGTTTGTCCTTTCGTGCAGCAATATCAGTTTCGGGACACAGTTCCGTTTTATGTGGTGCACTATCACAGAAAAGGCAGTTCTGTATTCTTTGACTGGTGGTTTGCAGTACTACAGCTGATGGCATGTTGTGTTTTCTATGCTTCATTTCAAATGATGTGTCTTGTATTTTAACTGGTTTCTGGTAACTTTGACTGTCTCTGGAATTACATGGCTTAATCAGCTGCATGGTTTTTTTCTGCTCAGAATCTCTTTTTGCAGGAATTCCACAACTTCTGAGACCTTCCATTCATCACTGGTTCCTCTCTGTCAACTATACTGGAGAGTAATGTCACCTGGAATCCTCTGTAGCAGGATTTTTGGAGGAAAAGAAACATCCTGTACAACACGAGGCATGTTCAAATCAAATCTAACAGGCTTATGATCCGAAATAGGAATCTCATCAATGCAAATATTCTCAATGCTTATACCCAAAGATAACACTAGATCCAGTGTATGCCCCTTTACACTCTGGGTAAATTTAAAAGAGTCAATCAAAATTAAAAAATCCTTAGACATGGGTTTTTTTGGGCAACAAACATGAATATTAAAATCCCCCATAATCAGAATCTTGTCAGCAAAAGTTATAAAACCAGATAAATAAAAAAAATTAAAATCCTCAAGGAAATCCTAACTGTAACCAGGGGGCCTATAAACTAATCTGCAATACACTGGTGTAGACATATCAACCTTCATAACTTGAACTTCAAGGGATTTAAAATCGTGAATCATTTGAATAATTTACAGACTTGTATTATAATTATGTCCATAAGGTTTTTGTGAAATTTGGATGTAATTCTGAATCGGTTGTTTGAGCTCTTCATATTTAAGGAGAGAACTTCATCGGAGCATCGTGAATCATTGATTCAGATCGGGACTTCAGAGCATGTATCGCGAATCATTTGATTCAGATCAGGACGTCGGAGCATCGCGAATCATTTGATTCAAAACGGGACTTCGGAGCATGTATGGTGAATCATTGATTCAGATCAGGACGTCGGAGCATCGCGAATCATTTGATTCAAAACGGGACTTCGGAGCATGTATGGTGAATCATTGATTCAGTTCGGGACTTCGGAGCATATCGTGAATCATTGATTCAGATCGGGACTTCGGAGCATCGCGTGTCATTGATTCAGATCGGGACTTCGGTGCATCGCGAATCATTTGATTCAAAACGGGACTTCGGAGCATGTATGGTGAATCATTGATTCAGTTCGGGACTTCGGAGCATATCGTGAATCATTGATTCAGATCGGGACTTCGGAGCATCGCGTGTCATTGATTCAGAGCGGGACTTCGGAGCATCGCGAATCATTGATTCAGATCGGGACTTCGGAGCATGTATCGCGAATCATTGATTCAGATCGGGACTTCGGAGCATCGCGTGTCATTGATTCAGATCGGGACTTCGGAGCATGTATCGCGAATCATTGATTCAGATCGGGACTTCGGAGCATCGCGAATCATTGGATTCAGATCGGGACTTCGGTGCATCGCGAATCATTGATTCAGATCGAGACTTCGGAGCATTTTTTTTCTTTTTTTTTATTAAGCAATACAAACATTAAAACATGAATACAGTACACTTAAAAAAATAAAAAGCTTTACATAACTCAATTTATAAAAAATATTATATATATATGTGTGTGTGTGTGTGTGTGTGTGTGTGTGTGTGTGTGTTTTAAAGAAGCACAATAAGACAAATACAATAGAGATACAAATTAAACTCGTTTTTCACATACTGTAAGTTTTACTGCATGTATACATTTATTTAACATATTTTGTTGGTTAAAATTAATGACATAAGTAGCCTATTTAATTTGGAAAGCTGTCCTTTAAAGACGGAAGGCAGGCATCAAATACTGACACACGTTCAGTTTTTACACACCTGTTCACGTTCATTTAATCCATAACCTACTGTATTTACGATACGCTGCACGATAAACATTTGGACTGTTGTGTGTGTATTTGAGCGCTGAGAACTGATCGCGCGCTGTATGTGAGAACTGAGGAAGCGCCTATCCCGCCTTCACTAACTTTAAGTTAATCGACAACGAACTGTGACTCCCGGGAAAAAAACGGGACGTCTGGTCACCTCATCCCTGTCCCTTCGGTTGCTGAAGCCATTGTTTCAGATCGCTAGCTCACGTTTTATCCATCCACTGCAGCTGTTATACTGACTAGATCCAAACGAAACAAATCCAATGACAGGGACACACATTTTGAAAGACAATAGCCTATAAGGTGCATTTTAAATGTCCAATAGTCCTCAAATAACATTATAATCCAATCTCGTCTAGTTAACAAAAACTCGGCATTAATTTCATCACAATTTCGTCATCAGATATAATTTTTAGCTCATCATTATTTGACTGTCTGCACGTCACTGATGAGTGTGCTAAGGCTAGGGATGGGTACCAAAACCCGGTATTAAACTGGCCCCGGGGCTAAATTATGAAAGACCGTAGTATCAGTAAGATCTGACGGTATCGGTTCTGCTTTCGGTACTGGAGGAAAAAAATAATGTATATTACGTATTTTTTCTTAATAATGTTGTCGTGCACATTTAATCTCGCCAAACATTTCTAATGTGCGATCATATTAAGACGTTTGTCCGTGAGATCTGCATGAACTCTCATGCACGCCGCGGAAGCTGTTTGTCAGGTCAGTGAGGTCACACACACACACACCACAACGAGCGCACGCACATGCATTAACTGTACGTAAACTCCTGCTTAATAATAAAGAGTGACGATGGCGAAGAGATTTGCTTAATGTTATCGTGCACATTTTATCTTAACATTTGTAATTTGCGATATTAAGATGTTTGTCTGTGAGATCTGCAAGAACTTGCATGCGCGCCGCGGAGGCTGTTTGTCAGTCACACACACACACACACACACACACACACACACACACACACACAACAAGAACGAGCGCGGTACACGCATAACAGTACGAAAACAAAGAGTGACGATGGCGGAGAGAGCAAAACGTTCCAAAGTGTGGTTATACTTCACTAGAGTTAATGCTGACAACCCTCGTTGTCACAAGTGCAAAACAATATTTTCATGTAAGGGCGGAAACACAAGCAATCTGTCAAAGCATCTTTCAAAAGCGCATAATGTGTATTGACTGCCTAGCTAGCTCGTCTCTGGTTGTTGCCCCATCTACGTCAGGTATGTATGCTTAAATCATGTTGAATCAACGTTGTTCATGTCATTTAAAATAAATGTAAAATCTCCCTGGTTTGCTAACCTTACGTAGAAATTCTGTTGATTTCTTTTGGGAAAAATTAGAATGAAATCAACATATTTTCTACTTGTTTTTAAAATTCCAAATAAGGAAAAATCAGTATGTAAATGTAAACAATTATTTGGCTAACTTAAATGCACAGTACCTCAAGTTAGTTTACAAAATTGCCACATTTTGGAACCTTTTTATTATATATATATATATATATATATATATATATATATATATATATATATATATATATATATATATATATATATATATATATGAGTCATTCCACGAAACCGGTACGATTTGAGTCCCTCTGACCTTTTCAAGCTTATTTTATTTATTGGGTCACCAAAATCTATTTTTAAAAGTTGTTTGTATCAATTGAAATGTCTCCTTTAATAAAGTTTGAAAACATGATATACATTTTATCTTTATATTAGAAATTATCTTGTTTTTTTCAGTTGACACCACCTATTTTGTCATGTCCCTCCTGGCCTTCTATGAAAGTGTATTTGTAATATGAACAATAAAATAAAATAAAAGTCCATACATTTTGCCTTTCCCATAAATATCTGTGCTTATTTGCTGTTAATGATTTTTTTCTTAGTAAGTTCATGATTATTAATTAAAATTACATTATTTAGTACCGTCCCTCAGTAACCCCTCAACCCCGTTACGCACATCATTCTTCCCCCATAAAAATAATGAACTTAACCTTATGTGGCATCAATAACAGGAAGTGACATCATTGAAGTCTTTTGACCAACATTGTGAGCAGACACAGGCAAGTTACCACCATCTTTTATAATTATAACTTATTTATATTGTGATATTGTTGTTGACAAGCTTAACGACTCAACCCTGTTACATCAAATAAAGATAGAAAACTATTACTTGTGAAAATGATCTTTGTTATTTCAACAATATACACAATTTCTTAAAATCATGCATGCCATGTGCTCCCCTGTCATTCACTAAATGTAGAACAGTGGACATTTTGAGTAAAAAAATCACAACCCCGTTACTTATTTGATCATAAAGGGGTTGTGAGATTGTGATGGGGTTGTGTTTTGAACTCTTTGGTTCTGACGTTATCCAGTAATTTAAATTAATTAATACATTACTGCCTAGATTTTCACACCTCAGTGTTAAGTAAATTGCTCTGAAATAATTTTTTATTTAATGATATCAATTTAAACATCTACACAGACATCTATGAGTCTGTGATGCCACCGACAACAGCGACGGAAAGTTATAGGCAGTATCATGCACGCCTAAAAGCTGATCCTGGAAAAGGGACAAATACTTGTAAAATGAACGCAACATCCCCTGCGTAATCTACACCCCTGCACACACACACACACACACACACACACACTCTCTCTCTCTCACTCAATGTAAAACTCAAAACTCATGAATGATTTAATACATTTCACCGGTGAGCTGTAACTGTTGTAACCGGATTGAGTTGAGAATAAGTTTATAATGTTCTAATGTAGCTGTTATTGTTGTTTTTTCTGCAGTCGGGTTAATAAAACTCAGTTCATTTGTAATTTATATTTGTTGTCTTTCTTGGTAACATATTGAAATGCAGTGTTTATAGAAAATCTTACAGTGAATTTGAGTAAAAAACAACTTTTTATAAGTTAAACTGTATTTGTCTCTTCAACCCCGTTACCCTTGTCTCAACCCTGTTACACTTAAGTTTTTATTATTATTTTTTAAGTTTATGAAAAAGTAATTTAATGTTTGAAATATTCAGAGCAATAATAAGAATACTGATTTTAGTTCAAATTCTGAAGTTAAACCACAACTTTGGTAAAAAATGATGAGGTTGCGGTCACAAAAAGTGACAATTTCAGGCTTTAGTATTGCAAAAGTGAGATTTTATGTAACTTTTATATTTTCAATTATTGAATTAAGTGTGAGGGACATCTGAATAAGAGGAAAATGTTGATTTCATTACAAATACATTTTATAATCATATTCAGAGAGCTCCCATAGGGTCCATAACGGGGTTGAAGATTAATAGTGCCCTTACCTTAAAATAGTAACCAATAATAAATAGGGATTTGATGCCTGAGGTGGGAAAATATGTTTTTCTGGAAGTTGAATATGTTATTAATGTTGTGGTGTGTTCAGAAAAGTAATATATATAGGTAAAAAATAAAAAAATGTTTAAGTCCAAATCGTACCGGTTTCGTGGAATGACTCATATATACATATATACATATATACATATATATACATATATATATATATATATATATATATACATATATATATATATATATACATATATATATATATATATATATATATATATATATATATATATATATATATATATATATATATATATTTAAGCTGCAGCTACTATGAACCAACCAACTCCTCCTAACACCTCTGGTCCAAGACAAGCCCATTATTAATTTTACATTAAAAAAAAAAATAAAGAAATGTTAATTCTGTTCTCAACTTGTTCTTAAAACACACACACACACACACACACAGACACACACACACACACAACACAAAGTACAGATAAAAATACAGTTAAAGTACCGCACCGTTAAGCAGTATCGGTAAGAGCAGTAATACTGTTAAAACCTTAACGATACCCATCCCTAGCTAAGGCAGGGCCAAACCATTTCATGCAGATACAGGGGGGTGGTCGGTCAATATGGATGTTTTATTTTTTGGTCACTGGTGATATTTAACTTTTATTGCCAAAATAAGTAAAATCAAAGACATCATTCATTTTATTATTATTTGAAATATACTTGATGTTTTATATAGTGTATAATATAATTAAAAAAAAAATTACAATATATTTTTACCTATTTGTTGGGCCCCCTGTCAGTCAGGGGCCCTTAGAAATTGTCCTACCTTTTCCCCCCTATATGGTGCCCATGGCCAGGGTAACAACAAGAAAAATGAGGTAATAAAATAACATCTCAAGAAGACACAAAGGATGAATATAAAGGGACTGTTTTCATAGCTTTCAAAATAATAGAACTTTGGATAGTTTCCATATGCATGTCGAAGTCCAACTTGAATCAAGAAAAAAGAGGTTTAGAGCCAGTAAACTTTTGTTTATGAATGTGAAATTTAGCTAACAGGAAACATAAATTAATTATGTAATATTTTCCAGGATTCTCTTTTGAATAGTCAAACATTCCAAAGAAAGCATCATGAAAATAAAAAGAGAAGTCACTTACAAAATAACGCCAAAAAGTCTGACCAAAATATTTGATTGTAGGAGCATTGCCAAAATAAATGAATGAAGTCTTCATTAGAAGAATGACAAAAACAGCAACTCACGTCAATGTCTAACTTATATTTCCTAAGAAAGGCTTTAGTTAGGTAAGATTTGTGAATTAACTTAAATATTATTTCTTTTACTTTGTTGGTAAGCAGATATCTATGAGGCAAGGTCCATACTTTCTCCCAAGGTAAATTCTCCACAATACTATTCCAATAAGGGTTTCTGTAAGGAATCGTTATTATCTCTATCTGAAAGAAAGCTCTAATTTTATAGTTTTTTTGTTGTTGTTGTTAATCTGCAGAAAAGCAAACATTTCAGATCATTGTTTCAGTTAAATTTAGAGTGTAAGTACATGGCCATTGAAATGTAATACCTTGCAACAGAAAAGACACACCAGAGGGAATGGCATTGAAAACAACAGCATATTCATCAGCAGATACAGAGATATTATATTTCTGTAAGAAATCTGAGAAGTTGTAAAGTTTGCCTTGTGAATTAAAAAGCTGTCTGCTTATGGAAATTAGAAAACTTACCAGGGATTTTTAAAACATTATAATTACGAAGTAAAAGGTAATTAAGGCCACCAACTTTAGAGAAAATATAATAAGGGATAATATTCCAAAGTGAGCATTATTTAAGGTAGTAAAATCTACAAAATCCAGTCCCCCTTGTTTAGCTTGGTTCATTAATACAGATTTCCTAATATAGTGAGTTTTAACATGCTATAATTTTTTTCAACCAAGCGATTCTAAGCTGCGGATATGTACAGTACATCACATTCATCATAAAGTTGTCTCAGAGCAGTGACTTCGTTTGATTTCTTTACTGGGCAAAGATTCAGTAGTTTGGTCATATGAGGGTTAACAAGCAGGTCTTTTCTTCCGAACAGATTCTGCAGCAGCTGCGTGATTAGAATTACTGTCTGTTAACATCAGTCCCGCTATTGCCTTTGAAGCAGCGCCAGTTATGTACGTCTTTAAATAATTAAACTTCTCTGTTTTGCTCAGCACATCATTCTTGTGAATAGCGGTTTCAAACTGATTACAAAAGTCTTGCCACTGACTGATTTCACCATTAAACTGATCAATAATCAACTTGGGCAACTTAACTGTTTGTCTGTGCAGCGAGGGCTCTGTGCTGCTTGGTCTGCTACTTTCCCGGTTTCTCTGTATTACTCGGTGCACATGTGATTTTGCGGTGATGACTCGCTCTTTATATCCCTTCCACATATTCCAACATTCAACTCCAGCAGCGTTTCCTCTTTTACAGATAACACGGCTAACAGTTCACATAATCATTCAATGACCAGATCTTCTTTGTCTACCTCTGTTTCGATGTCTTGTAAAAGTCTTGTTGTGGAAGCGCGTACAGCTTTTCAGGTTTCGGCACCAAACTTTGTCGTGTCTTCTTTACTTAATGTCCAGAGTGTGGACAACATTTTCTAAAATCACACTCATAAAGGGGAGTTTCGATATTTGGCTAAAATTTTTGAGATCCTTACTTTACAGGTTTTTTTTTTTTTTTAGAACTGGCTCAATAATGGCCCGCTTGAACTCAAGTGGTACTATGCCAGATTGTAGGCTACTGTTGATAATTAAAAAAATGCTAGGACCAAGGACATGCATTGACAACAATTTAGTGGGGACCACATCATAAATGGATGTAGTAGATTTTAAATGCAAGACAATGCCCTCCAACTTTTCTAAGGAAACCAAATTAAACTGACTCAGAACTGGGAGAGAAGGTCTCTCTATTATATTAAACACTGTGTGCCCTACTCCTGATATACTCGACCTGATCAAATCCACCTTGTCCACAAATTTAAAAAAAAAAAGCCTGGCATAAGTCATGAGATGGTCTTACAAGTACACTTTAAGGTGGGTTTAACACCTTATCTATGGTAGCAAACAGCACTTTAGGGTTGTTCACCTCTTGTGAAATAAGATGATCTCTCTGATTTGACTGCATTTTGATAATTTCTCAAAGATTCCCTAAAAATATCATATGAAATTTGCTATTTATTTTTAACCCACGTACGCTCAGCCTGCCTGCAGACCCGCCTAAAACCCTGCGTTACCTCATTTAGCCATGGTCGCTTATTCACTTTTTCACTTTTCACCTTAAAAGGTGCAACAGTATCAAGAATCTTACTACATACATGATTAAAAGAGTGTACCATTTCATCTGGTGCTGTTACATGCAATTCAGAAAAAAAAACATTTATAAAAGGTAGCTCTACAGCCATAAAAGCAGCAGTAAAAGCATCATGTGTATGATCCGTAATGACTCTGGACATTTTTGGAGGAAAAGAAACATCCTGTACAACACGAGGCATGTTCAAAACAAACCTAACAGGCTTATGATCCGAAATAGGAATCTCATCAACGCAAATATTCTCAATGCTTATACCCAAAGATAACACTAGATCCAGTGTATGCCCATGGACATGTGTATGCCCCATTACACTCTGGGTAAATTTAAATCAAAAATAAAAAAATCCTTAGACATGGGTTTTTCTGGGCAACAAACATGAATATTAAAATCCCCCATAATCAGAATCTTGTCAGCACAAGTTATAAAACCAGACAAAAAAAAAAAAAAAAAAACATAAAATCTTCAAGGAAATCCTAACTGTAACCAGGTGGCCTATAAACTAATATGAAATACACCGAAGTTCAAGTTATGAAGGTTGATATGTCTACACCAAAGGATTTAAAATCGTGAATCATTTGAATAATTTATTCAGAGGAGTGACAGAACAGCAACTCACTTTAATGTCGTCAGGCTTGTATTATAATTATGAACATAAGCTTTTTGTGAAATTTGGATGAAATTCTGAATCTGTTGTTTGAGCTCTTCATATTTAAGGAGAGAACATCATCGGAGCATCGCAAATCATTTATTCAGATCGGGACATCGGAGCATCACGAATCATTTGATTCAGATCAGGACTTCGGAGCATCGCGAATCATTGATTCAGATCGGAACTTCGGAGCATCGCGAATCATTGATTCAGATCGGAACTTCGGAGCATCGCGAATTCAGATCGGGACATCGGAGCATCGCGAATCATTTTATTCGGATCGGGACTTCGGAGCATCGCGAATCATTGATTCAGATCGGGACTTCGGAGCATCGCGAATTCAGATCGGGACTTCGGAGCATCGCGAATCATTTAATCAGATCGGGACTTCGGAGCATCGCGAATCATTGATTCGGATCGGGACTTCGGAGCATCGCGAATCATTGATTAGGATCGGGACTTCGGAGCATCGCGAATCATTGATTAGGATCGGGACTTCGGAGCATCGCGAATCATTGATTCAGATCGGGACTTCGGAGCATCGCGAATCATTAGCTGTGTTCGACATCGGCTGCGGCTGGATGCAACCGATCCGCGATAGTAGCCGCGTGCAGGTGGGGAGGAGCTACAAACAGAGATATGAAGCTGGACATGCTGTGGCTCCCATAGTTTGCTGCAATTACGTCAGTCATGGCAGATCACGTGGCGTTTGCTTACTTGATCGCGTTTAAGATGTGTGTATAAGTGGTGTTTTGGAAGGGTGTCTTCCAAAACAAGATAACATATTATATATATACACACTTTAAGCAGTATGACATGGGTGTTTCTGCTAATATAAAATGATAAAAGTAACCTATAAAAAAAATTCCCTGGTGGGTATGTGTTTTTTAAGAAGGTTTCGGCAACAAGATTTACAGTACCCTCCTGCTGAGCTCTTTTAAACATTTTAAACATAACACCACTGATTTTCATATACAGAAAAGCACAATTCTGTTGGATTTATATTGTGATTTAGACAAACTATTTGAAAGTGAACAGAATGTTGTCAAGTTGTTAAGTTGAAGTTACAGCAAGTTGTTAGCAGTTTGCTAACCACATGCAGGTGAAGTATAAACACAGCAAAATAAACTAGACAATATGAAGAAACCAAACAAATGGAGGAACATAATGTATGATGTATCATTTGTATATATTAAATAGGCTACTTATGTCTATATATATATATATATATATATATATATATATATGTGTGTGTGTGTGTGTGTGTGTTTTAAAGAAGCACAATAAGACAAATACAATAGAGATACACATTAAACTAATTTCTCAGATACTGTAAGTTTTACTGCATGTATACATTTATTTAACATATTTTGTTGGTTAAAATTAATGACATAAGTAGCCTATTTAATTTGGAATGCTGTCCTTTAAAGACGGAAGGCATGCATTAAATACTTACACACGTTCAGTTTTCACACACCTGTTCACGTTCATTTAATCCATAACCTACTGTATTTACGATACTCTGCACAATAAACATTTGGACTTGGAATTAGGACCCCTATACGGTGCCCATGGCCAGGGTAACAACAAGAAAAACAAGGTAATAAAATTACATCTCAAGAAGACACAAAGGATGAATATAAAGAGACTGTTTTCATAGCTTTCAAATTAATATAACTTTGGATAGTTTCCATATGCATGTCGAAGTCCAATTTGAATTAGGAAAAAAGAGGTTTAGAGCCAGTAAACTTTTGTTTATGAATGTGAAATTTAGCTAACAGGAAACATAAATTAATTATGTAATATTTTCTCTTTTCTCCAGGATTCTCTTTTGAATAGTCAAACAATCCAAAGAAAGCATCATGAAAATAAAAAGAGAAGTCACTTACAAAATAAAACTGAATAAACGCCAAAAAGTCTGACCAAAATTTTTCATTGTAGGAGCATTGCCAAAATAAATTAAGTCTTCTTCAGAAGAATGACAAAAACAGCAACTCAAGTCAATGTCTAACTTATATTTCCTAAGAAAGGCTTTAGTTGGGTAACATTTGTGAATTAACTTAAATGTTATTTCTTTTACTTTGTTGGTAAGCAGATATCTATGAGGCAAGGTCCATACTTTCTCCCAAGGTAAATTCTCCACAATGCTATTCCAATAAGGGATTATGTAAGGAATCGTTATTATCTCTCTCTGAAAGATAGCTCTAATTTAATAATTATTTTTTTTGTTAATCTGCAGAAAAGCAATCATTTCAGTTCATTGTGTCAGTTAAATTTAGAATGTAAGTACATGGCCATTGAAATGTAATACCTTGCAACAGAAAAGACACACCAGAGGGAATGGCATTGAAAACAACAGCATATTCATCAGCAGATACAGGGATATTAGTAGTTGTAAAGTCTGCCTTGTGAATTAAAAAGCTGTCCAACTAAAAGAAGGTTGTTTTCAAACCAGCTGTCAAAGAAAACTGATTTATTCTTGTAAAGAATATCTTTATTGTTCAATAAATAATATCTGTGCGGAGAAAAGTTGTGTTTGTATATTAAGGACCAGGCCAAGAGCATCTGCTTATGGAAATTAGAAAGTTTGACAGGGATTTTTAAAACATTATAATTACAAAGTAAAAGGAAATTCAGGCCACCAACTTTAGAGAAAATAGAATAAGGGATAATATTACAAAGTTAGCATTATTTAATAAAGTATTATTTAAGGTAGTAAAATCTACAAAATCCAGTCCCCCTTGTTTAGTTTGGTTCATTATTACAGATTTCCTAATATAGTGAGTTTTATTTTTCCCAACAAAATTGTTTAACAAGCTATCAATTTTTTACAATGTTCCTTTATCAACCTCCAAGGAAAGAGCAGCATAAGTCATTCGAAACAATCCTTCAGCTTTAGAGAGTAAAATTCTTCCTCTTATTGACAAATCTCTCTGCAGCCACGAGTTGAGTTTTCTTTGGGTTTTCACTATTAAAGGGTCGAATTTTATTTTGTATCATTTCAAGTATGTAACTTGATCTTTCACAGGAATGTTACAAATAGAGGGAAGATCACAGCGTTTGATTGATATTAACTCACACTTGTTGATAATTAAGCAGAGACCTGAAACTCTGGAAAAGGACTTCGGAGCATGTTTTGCGAATCATTTGATTCAGATCAGGACTTCGGAGCATAGTGAATCATTCATTCAGATCGGGACTTCGGAGCATGTTTCGCGAATCATTTGATTCAGAGCAGGACCTCGGCGCATGTATCGTGAATCATTGATTCAGATCGGGACTTCGGAGCATGTTTCGCGAATCATTTGATTCAGATCGGGACTTCGGAGCATCGCCAATCATTGATTCAGATCGGGACTTCGGAGCATCGCGAATCATTGATTCAGATCGGGACTTCGGAGCATCGCGAATCATTTTATTCAGATCGGGACTTCGGAGCATCGCGAATCATTGATTCAGATCGGGACTTCGGAGAATGTATAGCGAATCATTTGATTCAGATCGGGACTTCGGAGCATCGCGAATCATTGATTCAGATCGGGACTTCGGAGCATCGCGAATCATTGATTCAGATCGGGACTTCGGAGCATCGCGAATCATTGATTCAGATCGGGACTTCGGAGCATCGCGAATCATTTTATTCAGATCGGGAATTCGGAGCATCGCGAATCATTGATTCAGATCGGGACTTCGGAGCATCGCGAATCATTTTATTCAGATCGGGACTTCGGAGCATCGCGAATCATTGATTCAGATCGGGACTTCGGAGCATGTAGGGGAGAGCAGGGGCGAAAGTACCATTTTTCAGAAAAACATCATTTTAAAAGATAATGTTGTAGACAGAGATATATTTCTGCTGTGGCCAGTAAGTCAGAAGTGTGGTCTAACAATACCAGGTGGTATTTTGTAGAAATTTAGAAAGACTTCAGTATAATTTCACGATGAACATTGTTACTTTCGACCCCATCGGTTGGGACGAAAGAAACACACAGGTGGGTCAAAAGTAACAACAATATAAGCTCGATTTTTTTCTGTTAGTCTGATTTTTCTTAAGTATACATGATTGTGACCTTGTTGATAAGTAACTGCAAACATATTTTCTCCTTTCTCTTTGCAAAAAAAAAAAAAATTAAATTAAATTTTCCTATTTTCATTTTAAATTTAAGTTTAAGTTTCATCAGATGTCTTAAAACCTGACTGTATTTTTTATTGTAAATTTCAATGTATTTTTATATAATAATAAAAAATTCTACAGAATGCACAATATAAAAATGTAATCACATTAGCATAATAAAAAAAACTCTAAACATAATGTAACAGTAGGCCTATTTATGTTTCCATCAAGTTTTTTTTATGCATGAATTGAAAATGTGCATTAAAACATCTGGATACACAGCAAATTCATAGGTGGGGGTGTAAAGGCTAAGATATGGCTAAAACCTAAATATAAATGTGATGTAGCAGCTGCCCAGAGAGAGATGT
This sequence comes from Carassius auratus, assembly GCF_003368295.1. Lineage (NCBI taxonomy): Eukaryota > Metazoa > Chordata > Actinopteri > Cypriniformes > Cyprinidae > Carassius > Carassius auratus. The sequence continues at coordinate 2,183,634 of NC_039253.1, forward strand.
TCCTCTATGTCCAGAAACGCCCCCTCTCAAAAACATCTGGATAAAACCAGACCTCTGTCTGTCTTTCTGAACCTCACTAAGACATGTTCTTTTGGTATAATATGACATAAACATTTGTAAGAAATGATGCAAGGCACAGAAATTCACAATATAGCTTGCACTGGAACAAAATAAATACTTTTTGTGACTGTAGCGGGACAAAAGTAGCAATTGTTACTTTCGTCCTGACAGGAACTCCTGACATTTAAACATTAAAAAAAATTGAAAATGCAAACTTTAGAATGTGTTAAAGCACTAAATAACCTGTAGATTGATCATTACTGTGACACATGAAACAAGAAAAACAACACAACTAATACAAAAAAAAAATTACTGCTTCAACAATTTACTTTTAGTACTCGAAAACAGTTTTACGGACCTAACTTCGGGAAACAATGAGGAAATCACGTGATATTTCTAAGCTCCTTCAAGGATTGCATGCTGAATATCCGTCATAGCTGGGAATGCAAGTGCAGAAAGAGGCTCGGAGAATATCGCTTTGTTACTTTCGTCCCACGTTACTTTCGACCCCGCTCTCCCCTATCGCGAATCATTGGATTCAGATCGGGACTTCGGAGCATCGATTCAGATCGGGACTTCGGAGCATGATGAATCGCGAATCATTGATTCAGATCGGTACTTCGGGGCATGTAGCTAGTTTTTTTAAACTCAAATATGCGGTTTATTTAAAAATGTGTTTCGTTGATTTTCGGAGGTTGTCTATTTGCGTCTTTGCATTGACTCAGGCCCGGCGCCACAAGGGGGCAAAAGGGGGCAATGCCCCCTCAGCTCTGACTTGTGCCCCCTCAGTTTCATTTTTGTATTCATGGTTAAAAATAAAATGTTCAACCCTTTGAGTTAAATAATAATTTAACCTTATCCCCATGGGATTTAGAATGTTCAGTGTTGTGACTCGTGACATTACTGCCAGATTCAAACGTCTTTCGCGTTGGTTGGCGCTGAGCCAGATACGGACGAGCTCAACGCTGTCACAACTACTGTGCAGTGTTTTCAACCTCATAATGTTTATTTTAGATTTCAGACATTTAAATACACATAAGCACTGGTAAAACAACAGCCTACATTTGGAGTTTGTAAAATACACACTGATGTCTGCGGAAGCAAGTGCTAGTGTCGCGTTGGTTGGCGCTGAGACAGAGACGGGCGAGCTCAGCGCTGTCACTCAGCGCCGTCATATATCACAACTATGCAGTGTTTTCAACCTCACATTGTTTATTTTAGATTTCAGACATTTAAATAGGCTACACATAAGCACTGGTAAAACAATAGCCTACATTTAGAGTCTGTGAAAGCAGCAAAAATAATCTATTCAAATATAATTTGTTTTCTTTTTATTTATTATATTATTTAAAATCCCATGCTACGTGTACTGTGTTAAGCACTTAGCACTTATATATCATTGCTCTTTTTGTTGTTTTTGATTGCTTCCACTGTCTTCATCTGTAAGTCGCTTTGGATAAAAGCGTCTGCTAAATGAATAAATTTAAATTTAAATTTAAATAATTTTCCGACGTGTGTTTTTCATATTAAACGACCAAACACACTCACATACACATATTTGAGAATCGGAATATAGGATAGTTGATGACATGGTAAGTAAGTTTGTGAATATTTCGAATAAAAAAGGAAAAACGAAATGAAGGATAGCCTACATCTGTTATACAGTGTTATTATTGTGGCTGCGGTGTCACGTGACAAATATGACGCGTTGCCATGGAAACATTAAGGGGGAACGTTCTAAAATAACTGTCGCCTTGAAAAATCTTATTCTCTGGAGTCCGTTAGAATATTTTAAATTTAAGTGTGAAAGGGTTAGTTATTCATAATAAATGACACTGGCTTATCTTTTGTTGACTGTGTGATTTCCTGATGTGGGTATTAAGTCACATGGAAAATACAGTTGTTTAAATTTAAAGCAAGGGGCGTGGTTTTATCCAACCCCGCGCCATTCGGTGTCTGTTGAGAAAATATCTGAACGTGTGATATTATCAGCAATTCAGTTTCAGCTAAAATGTGAATTATCATTAATATTCAACAATGGACATAAGAAAGTATATGCAGCGTATTTCAGATCATAAAAAGGACACTGAAAGTGTGATTGAGAGTACAGTTGATGAAGATGACAGCCATCAAAATGCAGCTGCATTTTTTGATGAGCACCAACACTCAGAGCCAGCAGCACCCAGCACGAGTGTCGACCTGGACAGCCAGGCCCAAGCGGCAGTCCCGTCTCAACCCCAACCTCCTCTGCTGCTGCTGCCTAATGACCTCGGAACAGAGAGCCCAGTCCAGGTCTGCCTGCAGTCGTACCCAGGTCGTATGTTCAATAGCAGGAAACGTTCATTCTGCAGTGGTTGGTTTAAAGGAAGGGAATGGCTGGAATATTCACGTTCCGCCGATTCAGCCTTTTGTTTTCCATGTAGAAAGTTCAGTTTGGGCCCTAATGCTGACAAGGCCTTCACGCTAAGTGGCTACTCTAACTGGAGACATGCAATGGATTCTTCAAAGGGATTTTCCAGGCATGCGCATTCAAAAGAGCACTTAAAATGCATGGCGCTGTGGAAGGAAAAGGAAACACGCAGCACAGCAGGAACAGAGGTGTCAACTCTGGTTAATTCAAGACAGCTGGATAGAAATCGCAAGTATTTTTCTGCAATTGTTGACATAATTGAGTTTCTTGTTTCAAACGCGCTGCCTTTCAGGGGTTCGTTGGATGCTTTTGACACAATGGGAGAGGGGGGCAGTGGCCTTTTTTTGTCCATGATGGATTATACTCTCCGAAAAGACACAGAACTTGCTGAAGTGTATCGCACTATACCTGCCAATGCCAGATACACATCGCATGACATTCAAAATGAAATTATTGGACTTATGAGTGAACTTTTAACTGAGGAAATTGTTAAAGATGTAGGAAATTCATGGTACACGTTAAAGGCAGATGGTACCCAAGATGCCAAAGGCCATGAAAACATCTCCATCGTCATTCGCTACCTGAACGAAAAAAACGAAGTTCACGAGCGGCTGTTGTGTGTGGCAACAACTGAAAACTTTGATGCACTGTCGTTAACTAATGTGGTCTTAACAGAGATAACACGTGCTGGTCTGAGCACAGAAAAAATTCTAAGTCAATGCTATGATGGGGCCAACGTGATGTCGGGGAAGAAGGGGGGGATGCAAAAGATTCTACAGGATAAATTGAACAGAGAAGTGCCATACATTCACTGTTTCAACCATCAGTTACATTTGGTGGTGGTGCGCGCAATGTCAGTAGAGAATGCACTGGAGCATTTTTTTAATGTGTGTGACAACCTGTATAAATTTGTGAAGAAACCGACAGTAGCTGCCCAATACAATGGCGAAATGTTGAAAAGACTTCTCGATCAAAGGTGGACAGGTCACCTGGCAACAGCGTCTGTCATAGTAAGAAGCTATGACAACATTGTGAATTTTTTGTCTGACATAGGTTTGCGACACGCAAACAGAGCGTACAGCACAGACATAAAGCTGGAGGCTGCAGGCTTGATGAAGTCGGTATCTGAAGCGGATTTTAAGTTCATTGCTTTGATGGTACACAAGATCCTCCTTCTCCTAGATCCCGCAAACAAGATACTTCAGGCCAAAGAAACTGATCTGTACACTGGCCTAAAACTTGTGCATAGTGTGTGCGAATGCATTAAGAATCTCCGGTGTGACAGTGAGTTTGAAGCATTGTGGGCACAATGCAATGACGAGCAACAAGCGAATTCTTCCAAACGGGCAAGATACTTGACCAAGGGTCTAGAGCAGTTTGTAGTGGAAAGTTCCTGTGGACAGAGTGATGAAGCAGATGAAACAGAATGCAAAAGACTTTTCTTCAGTACTTTGGATACTGTCATTGGAGAAATGTCAGCACGGTTCAGTGAGCGTAACAGCCAATTGGTTGAAGCCCTGTGTGCTCTCGACCCTGGAAGCAATGACTTTCTGGACAGTTCAATGGTTAAACCACTCTTGGACCTAACCAAAACAGAAATTGTGGATGCTGAATTCACTGTGGCTCGACAGTTTATACGGACTGAAACTGCTCTTTCTAACAGGGAGAAATGGACCACCCTGGATGTACTGCAAACGTTTTCTGGGGCTCTAGCTGCAATGCCAACCGTTTATATTGCGCTCAGACATGGAATAACTTTTGGGGCATCTACTGCCACCTGTGAAAACTCTTTTTCGACCCTCACTAATGTGTTCACTCAGCACAGACGAAGCATGTCACATCAGAGGAAAGCGCAACTTATCCAGTTGGCATTTGAACGTGATCTAACTGTAAAATTCAAAGAGAAAGAATGGCATGAAAGGTTACTAAGGAGATTCAGTGCCAAATCAAGGAGACTGCAGCTCTTCTAAATATAAGGCATGATCTATCATCATTACACTGTTTAAAATTTGCTAGTCTCTGATTACCTGCAGTTGCATATGTAGTGTTTTAGGGAGCGTTGTATTTAAAAATCTGTCGTTGTAAAGCGAGATCTCAGTGTGTATTAATCATTGATGGTGTAATAAAGTTAAGCCCCCTTAACAATTTCACATGCCCCCTCAGTCATTTCATCCTGCAGCCGGGCCTGCATTGACTTAACATTGAAATCACTCGCGCCAGATGCTCTATTTGCTTCTGGTGTGAACGCACCATAAGAGCTGGATAGTGTTCTGTTTATTGTGCAGTAACTTTAGGCCTAATATACAGTTACAGAGATTTGCACTAACGGCCAGGTTTCCCTTTGTTTCTTTTTACCCAAGTTTAAATGAGTTTGTCTTAATTTTGTACTTGAATTCTATTTTCAATATTTATTTTTTAATTTTTTTTTATTTCTATGCATATCATATGGCAGGCTGCAATCTATTGAGTTCAAATATATACAACATTTTCTAAAATACTTAGTATTTTTATTCTTCAATCAGTTAATAATAAACTTTTTTAAATAAGTTGAGCTCAAAACGCACTTTCAGTCAGAAGCGAGTGTATGATATAATTTGATCCGATGTGGATTATAATTTTCATACAAGGCAGAAATATTTTTAAGCAATGCAAAATTTGCACGCTAGGCATTAACGTTACCATTGTAAACAAGGTAAATGTGACCGGTTGAAGAAATCAGACATTATCGATGGGCATATATTTTTAACACAGAGGCAGACAAGCCTTAACAATTTAAAATATTTAATCTTTCTGATTGTTATTAGGGTGGTTGACAAGCCAGAGGGCCCCTGGTGTACCAACACATCATTATTAACAAAAAACTCAAAAATCATTAAATGTGAAGTGTCTGGACTTCATATCAATCTATCATAAAATGTACAATTTTACCAAACCACCAGCTGTGACTTAGCCTGCATATCAGATGGCCATTCACACACACACACACACACACACACACCTGTAACAATGAATTCAGAATTTTCATTCTGAAAAAAAGGGGCACTGGGGGGTGGGTACTTGTTAATACAAATTATAGTGTTGTTAAATATACAAATTAAAAGAGAAGACAGCACAAAACTGTACACTTTTACTGTCAGCTAACCATGTATTCATTTCTGCCAGACTGTGAAAAGCAGAAACACATGAGAATGGAAGGTACTCTTTTACTTTAAAAACAGTTTTTGGCTTGTCAAAGTAACATTTTAGCATAACAGATGCAATGGTTGTTACACCAAAATAAATGTATCCAGGTCTAAAAATATTTATGATACATATAGGTGATTTTAGCAACATATTAAACCATGCAAATCATTTAGCTAAATATTATATGTTGTAAATCGAGTCTGCATTTCAACTTACCCCACCATACGGCATTGTAGCTAATAATATGGTTTTATTAAAATGTTCTATAGATTACTAGTATCAAGACAAGTAATTATAATGGGAAATATACTTAATTACAAGAATTAAAGTGACAAACTGCTAAATATTCTATATGATGATTTACATGCTTGCTCGCTGGAGCTTTGTATTCATGTTTAAAATGTTGAACTGCCTTTAGCCTCCCTTCGCTCCTACTCTCTGTCTGTCTACTTTTTTGTTAAGGTTTTTTTTTGTGTGCCAACAACAGCAAATTTTGTGTTATTTATATTAGATCTGTGCAAATCATTGCCAACAAAAAATACAAAAACAAACTACCAAATTACTAATTCAGCGAATCATCCACTGACTGTAATGTGGATTGAAATGCATCTACCTGTTAATGCAACAGAACTGTGGTCTTTACTCTAGAGAGCACAGATCGTGAGAAATGCTGTTGAGCGGGTGGGAAAACACACAGCGGATCTTTAGTGAGCGGGAACATAAAGTTTTGAGCTGGGGTTAATGGGGGAATTAGTAAGAGGGCCAACTCAGCCAATGAGGCATTGCAATAGTCTGGTTTGGCCGAATGTAGTGGTTTGAAAGGGAGGACCACCGTAGGATCCTAAGGACTTTTGACAAGTCCCAGATTGGTATGGTCTGAGGACGAGTAGGGTTAAATCTCCAGGCACCTTTCAAGAACTTAAAAATCAGATCATTTCTACCAATCAAATGGCAGGCTTCGAGGGAATGATCCGCTGTAATAGCTCCCACATAAACTTTGAGAGTGGAATTGTCCATAGGCCAGAAAATCTCACTGTATTGAGAAAGAAGATGGGCAGTGAGAGCTGTCATCCGAGGCGAAGAGGTATACCTGTGCCTTCCTAAAAACAGACCAGATTTCTTGAACCATATGAGGATGTAGGGTCCATTCTTCTGGAGCCACATTGCCTCTGTGCCTAGAATAGGAGGCGCCGAGTCAACCTTGAAAGGGAGTTGCTGTGAAAAATGGAGGACCAGAATAAAAATCTCCGGCTGCATAAACGGTTTAGAGTAGTCTTAAAATTTTGTGATCTACTATTTTTTCTTCAAGTCTGGTCATAACTTTTTTAATTCAGTAATGAAATGGTAGATTGGTTTTATTAATGGTAACAAGACACAATCTAAAGATTGTGGCTAAGTTTATGCAACTGGCCCATGAATTCATCCAGCTGAAATGTTGAACCATGTGAATGCCATCTGTGTCATATTTCCTGTGACATATTTTCCACACAACCTTTCCAATCTCATATCTGCATGAGCTTTTATTAAATGAGAGGTAAAATACTGTATAGCGATTGATTGGGCATGATCTCGTACATCACCAACAAAAGATACGGGAAATGTTTTCTCCTTCCTTGCATGTTGTTCTATATTAAGTGATTTACATGGAACCTGTCCTTATCTGTCATTAGGTAGAAGCTCATGCAAATGTCAGCACAGGCAGGTTGTTTAACACCCTTTTTTTTTTAAATCCACAGATACAATTACAAAACCACTTCCTGTCAGATTCCTATGTTGACAAAGTTCATAAAAGCACAAGACTGAATACAGATAAACCAGTGTCCAGCAAGGAACATCTCAGTTGGGCACGAAACGAAAGAGAAGAACCATTAAGATCATTTAGTACACTTACAGGAGATCAAGAGAAGAAATGAACAATCAAGGACCATCAGTCGGAAGAATAAACCCTGCGTTCACTAACCCTCAGGATGAACAGGACAATCTGGAGAAGTCAAGGATGGGTCAGTCTGTGCCACCTCCGTACTATCCCAACGCAGGATACCAGATTCCAAGGGCCAATCTCAATCCCATTCCTTCTGGATATCCAAACCAACCGTACGGAGCTCCAGGAGGAGATCAGGGCCAGTATGTCTATCCAGGGATGGCTGTGTATCCCCAAGTAGGATATGATGGTCAAACTGGGGTCACAGTTCAGCCCACTGTGGTCATGACTACAGTTGTAATGGCTGCTCCGGATTATTTGGGCTACTCCATCTTCACCATGCTGTGCTGCTGTTTACCTCTGGGCATCGCTGCTGTTGTCTACTCGTGCTACGTAAGTATTCATTCTAGAAGAATTTTTTGTGCTTCATGTGTATATTTCAATCAAACAATCTCCTAAATCAAGAATCCAAATGGCTCATTGTGTTTTAATGAAGAATAAACTGCCCTGCACACTGTCCCTCTGTGCATGCAAGAATTACAATATTTATTGAGATACATACATTTGGTCTGATACCCGGATGCAATTTTATATATTTAGTAGGGTTTTTTTCTAACAATATATATAAATGAGAAACTCTAACATAACATTACATTTTAAAATCACATAAAATGTGTTGAAAACAAACATAAAATGACCTAAATAAAAGATTTTATTACATTTATTAAAATTCGTACACTAAATATTAAAACTGTCAGCTGTTTGAATTTTACTTTAATGTTTAATCTTACAATGGGCTATAATTACATGGGCTGAAATGTAGTAAACTTCTTGTAGCTTCTGGATAGGAGTTTTTGAACTCACTTCAGTATGCTTGACATCTGTTTTCACAGACTCGAGATGCTAACTTGGCTGGACAGCGAGAGTTAGCGATGAGCCACTCCAGAGTGGCATTTATCCTGAACAATGTGGCTCTCGGTATCGGCCTCACAATCACTGCAGTGATCATTATCCTCATATTTACAGTAGCAATAAGGCATTCTTGAACATTTGGGGATGACCAACTTGTGTTGTGTTTTCTTTTTTAAAATGTTGACTAATGTTTGTAATGACTTATTTGCAACTTCTGGCTCTCTTTCAGCTTCAAACTTAATGCTAGATGATTTCTGTGAACATTAAACCGTCTACTTTGATTTGATTGGCCATCCCAATTATTTTGTCATTGATGAAAGTGTTGGCTTTTTTTCTTCAGTAGAAAATCAGTGAATGGATTTCAAATATTGGGAGGGATAGTTATGAACAGATGCTGTATTCTGCTTCGAATGCAGCTATTCATACTGTTACCAAGTCATTGATTTTGTGGAAGAAAAGACAATTATTTTTCAGACCCTTTGAGGGAATAATCTTATGTACAGTTATATTTTATTTCTTGTTATATTAAATGCAGGAAGACTGATCTATTTGAATAGTAGAAACTAAACTGCTTTTCACTTAGTGCTGATTTAAAACGTTCCCATTTTTTTCTTTTTTAAATTACACAATCAAATAAAGTGTTGAAATTTAAAGGAAATAGATTTGTTCTGGTTTTAAAGTTTTATATGTATAAACACATAATCTAAAATCAAAAGATATTTTGCATTAAATGCATACACTTTTTTTCTGGTTATCTACAAGGTATGTTTTCTGTTTGTGATTGGAAGTAAATAATGGTTTGATCTGCTTATTATGATCTTATTAAATGTAATATGCACATATCAATGCAAAGATCTTATAACACTGTAAAATGTAAATTTGTTCAGTTTACTTAAAATTGTACTAATCTGTTTCCTTGATGAATAAAAAAACCCACTATACTAATAACACAGGCCTCCTCATGTTTACACCCCTCAGCTCTTAATGTGTCGTGTTTCCTTCTTGAGCTGCAGTAAAAAAAGAAAATCACTTTTTTTAATAGTGACACACAGTATTAAGAACCAATGGTATGTAAACTTTTAAATTGTGTATTTTTTATAGATTCAGTTATCATTTTGTCCTTTGGAGAATATATAAACATTCGTTATGTGAAATAGCTTATTCAGGACATCATTAAACAACTACATGCAATTTTCATGTTCCCTCTTATTATTAACATTTTGCAAGAGGCATGTAAATGTATGACCACAACTGTATATCTGACAAGAATCTGACATGAATTTGTCAAGTACTTGGGTATTATAATAATAATAATTGTTGCACTTCATTTTACAGTACGTGTACTAACATGTACTCATAGTATACTTACAGTGTATTTATCTAAGAAAGTTCTGGTAATACAAGGTAACTACATGGGGTAGGGTTAGGGGTAGGTTCAGGGTTAGTACCTAGTTATTACATAGTTATTGTAATTACTATAGTAAGTACATAGTATGTACATGAGGAACAGGACTGTAAAATAAAGTGCTAATTCTTCCTTTAACAGAACAAAGCATACACTGTCACTTACTAAATTAGTCTACATTACATTTTCATATATTTACATATGCAAACAATACACATTTTGGTTTTTGCATACTACATGCAAACATTGTGTGTTGCAAAGGCAAGAAAAGTCAAAGAAGTGGAAGACAAATGCAGGGGATGCCTTAAAGGGATAGCTCATCCAAAAAATGTAAATTTAAGTTTATCTGCTTACCCCCAGGGCATCCGAGATGTAGGTGACTTTGTTTCTTCAGTAGAATACAAACATATATTTTTAACACAAATGTTGGCAGTCTGTCAGTCTTACAGTGGAAGTGGATGGAAATCACGGCTAAAACATACAATAAAAAAAAGAAAGAAGCATCTTCTGCTTCTTGCTTTATGGTGGATCACAGACTTTTAAGTGTGTCCACTTGAGAGATAGGTGGCAGTAATGCACTTAAGTCTGCAATCAGTCATAAAGCAAGAAGAAGAAGACACATCATGCACATGCTGCTGAAAATACCCAACAGTTCATTATTATAACAGCTGGAAAATGAGATTTTGGGGGTTTGTCTTAAAAAAAGTGTGTATCGCTTTAAATGAAAATGAGTTGCATTGCCTCCCTCCTATCTCCTGAATATCACACTGAATAAGAATGGCAGGCCAGTGAGACTGACTTGGTTTTTAAAGGGAATTAAAAAAATGAGTAGTGGGTGGATTTTTATCATGGTGGGATGGTTGTGTTCACACACTGTTAAGACACATTTCTGTCCAAACAACATGTAAAAGTGGATTTTGCATAAAAGTTAACCTTTTAAAGAACTCTTTGACCACCTCCCTGTCCCCAAATGCATGTATGAAATAACCATGACTGTTGATTTGAGTATTGGAACTGTGGTATAGCCAAATGACAAAGCAGTCTAACAGTCTGTCAGGCCAAAGACTGCACAGGGAATGACCCAGGTACCTAGTATATTCACTTTTCAATGAAATGTGTTGTCCAAGATACTTATTTTAGACTGGATGCAGCATATGCCTTATATTCTTGATGCTGGAGCGATGCATGCAAATTTGTGCTTTGCAACGATGTTTGACATTTGATTGGTGAAGTCACTATCAGCAGATGCAAACTGAGTATAGTGATATGCCGAATTCTCTAGACCCATTAGCTGATTTCCATGCTGATTTCAGATAATATATGGTTAATTTAACTGACATAGACTGATATAGAAGACTTTTGGTATACAAAGGCTGTACACTCACATACACTCTTAAAAATAAAGGTGCTTCATGATGCCATAGAAAAACCTTTTTGTCTAAATGATTCCTTAAAAAATGAAGAACCTTTCTTTTTCACTAAAGTCAGTGCTTTAAGTGGGCCGGTATTCACCGGTACTCAGTACCGCCACTTCCAAATATAGCTCTTGAGTGTACCGCCACCTCTCCGTGCGCCCAGAACGTGCTTTTAGTGTACCAGTAAGTTCATTTGGACATCTGTTTTAATAGAGGTTTTAATCCTTTGCCTGCGCTGCCGCTTTTCAGAGCGCCTTTCAAAATGCACACTTCCTAATTTGTCCCACCGAGAGCAGAGACTACATTACCCATACACCCTTGAGTTTTACAAGTGGAAAGCGCATGAGTCGCTTTTTCTGCTGTCATTGTCAACGACTCAACATGGCAGGAGAGAGTGTGTGAAACGCGTACACTCAGACGCAAGCTAATGAAGTAATGCAGTAGCTCTTTCTTAGGGTATTTTTTCAAAATCCTTTTGCACATTTTATTTATGTTCAGTAGTTCTTTCTAGCTCAAGCAAATCCACAAACTAATAAAAGGATTTATTATTAAGGTCGCCTGTTGACTGCTGTATATAAAACCCCTTCAATATAGTTGTTTTTACCTCAGGGGATGAGGGGAGTCATCAAAAAAAAAAAAAAAATTCTCTATAATAGAGTACCGGTACCTCTTTTGGGCCACTTAAAGCACTGATTTGAGTCAGTTTGGGGTTCACGAATCATAGCTGTACATGGATAGGCATTTTTAACTAATTTAGTAGCTAATTCTAATTACGTTTTCCAAGCGTGTTCAGGTGTGTTATGTGAACTCATATTTTTTTGCTTTAATGATATGCCTTTTAACAGTATCAAGTATATTCAAAAACTAAACAAATCGTGCCTAAAAAGTGCACAGATCTAGGCTAATGTAAAGTTACATGATAAAAGTCATACTAGTGCGCGTGTGCATTTTGAGTGCGTTCTTTCACTGCATTATTCGGAGTATTCAAATGCATTTATGAATGCATGTGAATGATCACAAAATTCAAGATATGGGGGTTAGAAAATGTATATATTTATATCATTTTATGTAGTTAATCAATATCACACGAAGAGTGCCATTTCAGTTTTCTCCAAAAATCTGCATGATTAAAATGTGATATTAAGTTACTACAAACAATAATTTAATTACAAATACAAAATGTTGCAGAATAATGTAATATATGAATGAATAATAGTCTAAAGAACCTTTGTGCCAAAAGGGTTCTTTCTTGTCATTATAGAACCTTTTTAGCATAAAAGGTTCTTTGGAGTTGAGTAAAGAACCCTATGGTTCTATATAGAACCCCAATGAACCCTTTTTTCTAAGAGTTTGTTGTCATAACGTTCAACTTGGAGATTGAAAATGGGTAGAAGGAGAGGAAGAGTAGATATAAGTCATGATCTGCAAGATTAACCACAATCTGATGTGATTCGACCACCTCAGAGAAAACCAGTGTTGAGCTGCTGCAAGAGCTTTAGAAGCACAGCAGCTGTAGTCAAAGAGTTCTCGTGTGTTCTGATTGGTGGATGATGATGACGATGAGATGATAAAGACTAGAGCAATCAAATAGTGAGAGAGTGATCTGATCACCTGGTTATGTTCGTGGATGTTTCGACATGGAAAGCAGTTCGGAATGGAACATTTTATTTGTTAACAACATACTTTTCGTGCCTTAAATTCAGTAACACCGCATCGAGTTAAAACCATCTCAACTTTTCAGAATGCCGCAAGCGCACTACAGGTCATGTGACAAGAACTAAACAGACAGCTTCATCCTCCCGTAACAACGTTGAAAGCTCAAACAAGATGAAGGAACAGCTGATCATAGCTGTATATGGATCGCCATTTTTAAATACATTTAGTAGCAGAGCTACGGCAGGAGCGCTTCAGCCTGAGCGCTTTGGAAAGAAGGAGACAGTGCCTAGCATTTTCCAGGCCTTTTTAGGCGCGATATGTGAACGGCCCCTTAGCAAAATCATGGCAACCCTTTTTCTTCTGCCTTGAATCTTTTCAAGGTCCTGCAGTTATTCACCTCCCTTGACACCTGACGTATGGTTTTTCCCTGTTGCATCTCTTTCACTGCTCTGTCCAACTCCACAAGAGCAGTTGAAGCCCTGTCGGTCTTCTGTTTATAAGTGCGTGGCATAATGGGTTTTCGTCTAAAATTAAGAAGCCAAATAGTTTAACTGCTAAAATGCAAGAGTACAATGTACAATTACAAATTAATATTGTGCTGAAAATAATCATAAGTGGGGGTGAGTTGTGCCACTGCCACAACTTAACCCAGGCCCCTTTGGTACAAATCAACCCATACCCACAAGTATAAAAAAACTAGCATGATCTAGCTGTAAAGAGTTAACCTCATGCTAACTGTATAGACTCATTGTGTAGCTTGGTAAAGCACTAAAACATGTGTGAAATGTTTTCAAACTTTTCTAGAATTGTTCAGACTCTACAATCAAAAAAAAACGTGAACATAGAAATTTTACTTTGAAAGGTAAAAAACAGTTTTTTGAGCTAAAATGTGATTCCCTCTCATGCCATGTGCCTCTCTTCTTTGGAGGATGAGTAAATCATTTGAGTCAGTTCGGGAGTTCGGAGCGGCTTCGTGGATCATTTGAATCATTTCGAGAGTTCGGAGCGGCTTCGCGAATCATTTGAGTCAGTCTGGGGATCGCGAATCATTTGAATCAGTTCGGGAGTTCAAAGCGGGATCACGAATCATTTGAGTCAGTTCGGGAGTTCAAAGCGGGTTCGCGACTCATTTGAGTCAGTCTGGGGATCGCGAATCATTTGAATCAGTTCGCGAGTTCAAAGCGGGATCGCGAATCATTTGAGTCAGTTCGGGAGTTCGTAGCGGGTTCGCGAATCATTTGAGTCAGTCTGGGGATCGCGAATCATTTGAATCAGTTCGGGAGTTCAAAGCGGGATCGCGAATCATTTGAGTCAGTTCGGGAGTTCAAAGCGGGTTCGCGAATCATTTTAGTCAGTCTGGGGATCGCGAATCATTTGAATCAGTTTGGAGATCGCAAATCATTCGAATCAGTTCGGGAGAACAAAGCGGGTTCGCGAATCATTTGAGTCTAAGAGTGTGTTGTCATAACGTTCACCTTGGAGATTGAAAATGTTTCTTTTCTGAGACCCCAGGAGCCCAAATTCAGACCCAGAACAATAAAACCCACAGAAGAGGTGGGAGTTCAAAGGAGGAATCATTATATTACCAAACTGCAGTGAGAGGAAGAGTAGATAAATCATGATCTGCAAGATTAAGCACAATCTGATGTGATTCGACCACCTCAGAGAAAACCAGTGTTGAGCTGCTGCAAGAGCTTTAGAAGCAGAGCAGCTGTGGTCAAAGAGTTCTCATGTGTTCTGATTGGTGGAGGATGATGATGAGTGGATAAAGACTAGAGCAATCAAATAGTCAGAGAGTGATCTGCTCACATGGTTATGTTCGTGGATGTTTCGACGTGGAAAGCAGTTCAAATTGGAAATATTAATATTTTATTTAGATTATAATCTTCAGATTATAAAAAGGTAAGAAAGAGATAGTTCTTTAAATAATATTTGACTGAAAGGTTCTTTGTGGAACCAAAAATTGTTCTTATATGGCATCACTGTGACAAACCTTTTGATCACCTTTATTTTTAATAGTGTACTTGAATATGAATGGGAGGAAGGGCAAGGCTTGGCAGAATAAGTCTTACCTTCAAAATAAAAGTCTCTGCAGCTGCCTTTACAAGCTCCAGTTATAGTGTATAAAAAAATATCTGTGGGGTATTTTAAATTTAAGCTACTTGTAGAACTTCACATATACACTCTGGGGACATCAGAGACATATTTGACATCCTCTAAAAAAGGATCTAATAGGTCACCTTTAAATGACAGTTAAAATACTTTAGACCTGACTCTGACATCAAAAATTAAAATGTGAAAAGTTTTCTCTTACTACACTGTAAAACATAAAATCTGTGACATTTACAGTAAAATACCAGCAGTTGTGGTGGCCAGAACCTCACCCTAAAAAATACTTAAATTCACATTAAAATACCATACTTCATTAACTGATGTAATATTAATAAACCAACATACTGAAGTATTCATATCGGTTTTGAATCATTGTAATGCACTGATAACCTCCAAAAACTGGTGGTGATGAGAGTCACATGATGAACCAAAGCTCATCATAGCTTTTTTTACGAGCTGAGGAGAGCAATACTTATAAAGAACACTGTATATAGTGCAAAAAGTATGGAAACTTCCTATTTACTAATTGACAGGTTTTAACTGTAGCATTTGTACAGTCTTTTACTGTAAAAATCACAATCATTTTACAGTGTATATTAAGTGAATCTACGTAGGTTGCATGACACCCTCATCTTCAAAAACCATAAACAAAATTGCAAGCTACGACACCACTTCCCGTCAGATTCATATAAATCTACACATGATCACCATAAAAGGACGAAGTGCGTAAAAGCACATGACTGACTGCAAATTAACCAGTGTCCAGCGAGGAGCATCTAGCTGTGCACAAAACGAAAAAGAGCAACCATTAAGATCATTTAGTACACTTACAGGAAATCAAGAGAAGAGATGTACAATCAAGGACCATCAGTCGGTAGAATAAACCCTACATTCACTGACCCTCGGGATGAACAGGATCATCTGGAGAAGTCAAGGATGGGTCAGTCTGTGCAACAACCGTACTATCCCTACACAGGATACCAGATTCCAAGGGCCAATCCCATTCCTTCTGGATATCCAAACCAACCGTACGGAGCTCCAGGAGCCCCTCAGGGCCAGTATGTCCATCAGTCATATCCAGGGATGGCTGTGTATCCCCAAGCAGCATATGATGGTCAAACTGGGGTCACAGTTCAGCCCAATGTGTTCATGGCTCCACTGCTAATGGCTGCTCCGGATTATTTGGGCTACTCCATCTTCACCATGCTGTTCTGCTGCTTACCTCTGGGCATCGCTGCTGTTGTCTACTCGTGCTACGTAAGTATTCATTCTAGCAGGACTTTTCTGCTTCATGTGTATATCTCCTAAATTAAGAAATGGCTCATCAAGTTTTAATCAATCTGCGTATTGAACAATAATAACGAATCTTGCTCACTGTCTGCTGTTCCATACATTTGGTCTAAAACCCTGATGCAATTTAATACATTTAGTAAGTTTCTTTTGTGATTTACACACACACACACACACAGAGAAAGAGAGAGAGAGAGAGAGAGAGAGAGAGAGAGATGGTATTTCATAAAACTACCTATAGAAGTTTAAATTATAAATAAATCTATCTATCCTAATTTTATAGCCCTGTTAATTTTCTTAAGTCCTATTATATTTAACTTTTAGCTTAAGACTGCACCTATAACACAATTTAAAGTTGAAAGATTTATCTAGTAAATTAGGTGACTATCTACTAATCAAATCCCAGAAAACCAGACACACTGCAACCGAAACTTTACAGTTCTTGTAAAACATCATTATATTACTCAATTACCCCATCTTGCTACACCAGAGATTACAGCATGATTAGGGTTATAATACTGGATAACTGTGAACTTTGGATTGTCATTTTGAAGGTATCAAGTACAGTCTATATGGAAAGTGCAGGACTATTAGTATGTAAAGAAAACCTTGCGGGTGCTAAATATGAAAACTGAATGCGTTTCGATTTCACCAGTACTGTTATCTTATCATGGGCTATAATTAATGAAGCTCCTGGATTTACTTTTTTTTTTTTTTTCAAAGGTTTTTCAAAATCACTCATGCTGAGCTTTTGTTTTTTCACAGACTCGAGATGCTAACTTGGCTGGACAGCGAGAGCTAGCGATGAGCCACTCCAGAGCGGCCTTTATCCTGAACAATGTGGCTCTCGGTATCGGCCTCACAATCACTGCAGTGTCGCTTATCATCATCTTTACATTATGAACAGACGCATTCTGCTTCAAATGCATCTACTCATGCTGTAACTCAAGACTTTGATTTTGTGGACGAAATGACAAATATTTTCCAGACACTTTGAGGGAATAATCTAATATGGATATGTTTTATTTCGTGTTGTATTTAATGCTGGCAGATTGAGCTGTAAATTGTACAATTATCTGTGCATTTTGGGCGGAAATTAAACTACATTTCAAGTTAGTAGGCTGATTTAAAAGGTTTCTTTCAAATAAAGAATTTAAAAGAAAAGGAACAGTGTTCTGGTTCTGATATAAATAAATAGAGAGAGAGAGAGAGAGAGAGAGAGAGAGAGAGAGAGAGAGAGAGATCGACATACACATTATTATTTTAAAACACTAATGTAAATATTGTGTTTGAATATTGATTTAGAATGTTACAATTTGTGGAAAAATGTTATTGAAGCACATGGGGAACTGGGTTATTTAATGAACATAAACTATTTACAGACTATTTTAAAATTATTTTTGGTTCGTCTTTATTATCATTATCTTTTACTGGTTGTTCTTTTGCATTTATTTTCCCTGTCTGGAATCGACATGTTTTCATTTACAGGCTATTCACAAGAGCACATTAAAAATAAGGATTTACACAAACTAATTTTATGGCCCTTCACAGTATTCGCAAACTTTAGAAAACAGAAACAATGTGTTAGAATAATACTCAGATAAACTGAAGCATTATCATACACTGAAAAGATTAACAGCAGTTCAATGGGAGGTGGTTTGATGCTTGTAGGAGATACAAGCTCCAAACCACCTCACACTGAACTGCTATTAATCTACACATCACCATTAGAGGACAAGGTTCAGTAAAGTCTGCAGATAAACCAGTGTTCAGCGAGGAGCATCTCAGAGGAGCATCAAACGAAAGAGAACAACCATCAAGATCATTAAGTACACTTACAGGAGAACAAGAAAATGTATAATCAAGGACCATCAGTCGGAAGAATAAACCCTACATTCACTGACCCTCGGGATGAACAGGATCATCTGGAGAAGTCAAGGATGGGTCAGTCTGTGCCACCTCCGTACTATCCCAATGCAGGATACCAGATTCCAAGAGTCAATCCCATTCCTTCTGGATATCCAAACCAACCGTACGGAGCTCCAGGAGCCCCTCAGGGCCAGTATGTCCATCAGTCATATCCAGGGATGGCTGCGTATCCCCAAGCAGCATATGATGGTCAAAATGGGGTCACAGTTCAGCCCACTATGTTCATGACCCCCACACCACCAGCCACTCCAATGCCAGATTACTTGGGCTACTCCATCTTTACCTTGCTGTGCTGCTGTTTACCTCTGGGCATCGCCGCTACAGTCTGCTCCTGCAATGTAAGTCGTCATTCTAGACATTTTCTTCATTTTGAGAATATTTATTTGCATTATATGAATTAATAATACAATTTATAAAATGCATAGCTTCATTGATAAATATAGAGTGCAACAATTAAAGGAAAATTAAATGCTTAAAAAAAATAAAGGCCAATTTATTTTTGTATAAAAATGACATTAACACTTCAACAATTTTAAACATTATAACAGACAAAGAAAGTATTACCCCCGGTTTCACAGACAAGGCTTAAGCCTAGTCCTAGACTAAAAAGTAAGTTTGAACTGTTTCAACTGAAAGAAACTTGCACTGACTGATCTTAAAATACATGAGTGTCTTTGTTTTGTCTCAAGATGCACACCAGTAATGTTTTATTCCTTAAGCATGTTTATAAAAATTGCTTTAATGCCCTAATTTAACTACAATCTAATCCTAAACCAAGCGCCATCTGTGAAATCGGGTCTTAAACTGTTAAACTGTTTAAAAGTCTTTAAATGTAAATACTTTTACCTGAAATACTTTAAATTTTAATTCAAATGTAACATTTAAATGTAATTATTTAGCAGACGCTTTTATCCAAAGCGACTTACAAATGAGAAAAATAGAAGCAATCAGACCAACAAGAGAACAACAACAGTACCCAAGTGCCATGGCAAGTCTCAGTTAGTCTAATACAGAACACGAAGCCAAGAATATGATAGACAAGAAAAGAAAAGGTAAGTGCTAGTATTAGTTGGTTAAGTGCTGTTGAAAAAGATGAGTCTTTAGATGTTAGAATTGAGATTGGGAGGTCATTAAACCAGCTGGGCATAGTCCAGGAAAAGGTCTGTGAAAGTGATTTTGAACCTCTTTGGGATGGCTGTATATGTTCACTTGAACAACGCAAACTTCTGGATGGCACATAAGATGGAACTAGTGAGTTTAGATATGTTGGTGCCGTGCCAGTGGTCGTCTTGTAGGCAAGCATCCGTACCTGGAATTTGATGCAAGCGGCTACTGGTAACCAGTGTAACCTGATGAGGAGAGGAGTAATGTGAGCTTTTTTTGGCTCATTGAAGACAACCCTCGCTGCTGCATTCTGGATCAGTTGCAGAAGCTTGATAGTACATGCAGGAAGGCCAGAAGAGCATTACAATAGTCCAGTCTGGAGAGAACAAGAGCTTGGAGAAGAAGTTGGGTTGCTTGCTCTGACAGGAAGGGTCTAATCTTCCTAATGTTGCATGTAGATGGAGAAGAGAAGTGGTCAAAGTACTCAGCCTTGAGGAACCCCAGTAGCGAGTTGTTGTGACTTAAAAACATCACCCCTCCAAGACATACTGAAGGATCTACAGTATTTGAAAGGTAGGACTTAAACCACAGGAGTGTGGTTCCAAAGATGCTCATCTTTCTGAGGGTGGACAGGAAAATCTGGTGATTAGCGGTGTCAAAAGCAGCAGACAGGTCCAGTAAGAGGAGTACTGAGGATTTTGAAGCTGCTCTTGCCAGTCGCAGGGCTTCAGTAACCGAGAGCAGAGCAGTCTCAGTTGAGTGGAGGGTTGTTCTGTACAAGAAACATAGAGAGCTGGTTGAACACAGCTTGCTCAAGTGTCTTTGTAATAAATGGAAGAAGGGATACTGGTCTGTAGTTTTCTAAAAGTGCTGGATTTAGAGATGGTTTCTTAAGCAGTGGGCTTACCAGAGTCTGATTATATGATAAGGAAAATGTTCCAGAGCAAAGAGAGGAGTTGATAATGTGACTAAGTGAAGGTATGACTGAAGAAGAAATCACTTGAAGGAGGTGAGTAGGGATCGATCAAGTGGACAAGTGGTAGGATAATTGGACAGGATAAGTATGGAAACATAAGTCTCTGAGAGTGGAGAGAAGGGGGAGAGAGAGTGTGCATTGGTCATTGTGAAGTTATCATCAGTCTTCGGTGTGAAGAATTGGTCACTGATGGTTCTGGTCTTATTTGTGAAGAAAACTGTCGTCGTCAGCTGTAAGAGTCGATGGAGGAGGAGGCAGATTAAGAAGAGATTTTTAGCTTAAATTATGTTTAAAAGATAATAAATATATATATATATATATATATATATATATATATATATATATATATATATATATATATACACACACACACATATATAATGTTTTAAATTGTACAGAAATGTATCATAACCTTCTCTTGGAAGTTTCATAAAGTGACCTATAGATATTCACTTAGATTATAAAAGATTTTATACTACGGGGCCATTGAAAGCTTGAATCTGATTGGCAGTCGAACGTTCTGAGGTGTGCAGTTATTTTCTGGGAAACGTACGGCAAACGTAGTTCCAGGCAGCTCTCTTGACCGCATTACAGTTCCATACTTCGCATAGTTAACTGCAATAACGGTCACGCAGTTTGCATAAAAAGGTGTTGTCAGCACTGCCCTGACAATTTTATCAGTTAGCATATATAGTGTAGCAACTTAAAGGCTACACATGACATTTTTCACTAGCGAGGAAATAACAGTGCTTTATAGAGACTCTGTGTGTCTCTGTGCGCTCTCTTTCTAATAACTTAATTTATAACTGCATTAGAATGCTATCAATGCCTCAAGCCTCCGTTACTAGCTTTAAAACGATGTTATGGTACTAGCAAAAGAGCCATTGAATGAGATGCAAAGAAATAGTCCTACTCACAATAGCGATTTAAGTACAAAAAACGGACAAATCCCTTTAAATAAATATTTATTTCATGTTATGCATGATATGAGCATGTTAATGTGCTGTGATATTTGCATCATATCAAATCTGGTGACTATGTCCTCTATACTGAAGGCCAGGAAACCAGACAGTTCCTGTAAATGAATGATGTCATAGTTATCTCATCAGACAGCTCTATTATATGATTTACACCAGCGATTAAAGTATCATTAAGGTTATAACTTTGAACCTTGGATTTAGCCTACTGTACATTTGCAGTCATCAAAAGCAATGATCTACCAACTTCATTTTTAACCAAAGAGAGGACATTTGTAAGTTTAATGAGTGAGACATGCTTTGTGTTCAGTTATTTTAATCTGTACAAAACTGCTCCTTATGCTGTTTATATTATGGTGACGTTTCTTATCGTGAATATTTGTTGTTGTTATTGTGCATTCAAGTCATGTTGGAAAGATCGTATTTGAGCAAGTTGCTCATGAACTCCAACACAAAAATGAATTGAATGTCACAAACAGGCATTCACAGACAGTAAAATAAATCGGATAATATGATATTACAAAATGAAAATACAGGATTATTAGTTTGAAAGAGTGAAAAAAATATTAATACAAATGGTGCTAGATTTCACCAACACTTAATTTTATTGCGTTGTAATTGCATGGACTGAAATCTATTACACAATTTCTGAAGCTTCTGGATATAAAGATTTCAAATTCACTTTTAAGATGCTTGGCTTTTGTTTTCACAGACTCGAGATGCTAATGCATCTGGACACCGAGAATCAGCAATGAGGAGCTCCAGATCGGCACTGATCCTGAACAATATCGCTATCATCATCGGCTTCGGGCTCATCATGACAGGCACCATCCTCTTACTTTATAAGAATGGTGTAATTTGATGAACATACATGTTGTATTCTGCTTCAAATAAATCTACTCTTATTGTAACTCATCAATGACTTTGTGGAAAAATTACAATTAGCCTACATTAAAAAAAAATTATGTTTTATTCATTGCTGTAGTTAATGCTGTATGATTAACTGTATATTATATGTGCAATTTACATCTACAGTAGCAGATATGAAATTAAAGTATGTTTCTTTATACCAATATTTTAAATAAGACTTCAAAATAAGGCATTTGAATAAAATTACAGCATGTCTTTCTTTTACCGTAAGAAGCAGAGCCTATAATGTTATTTCAGTAAAAGAAACAGCTGATTATTTTATGGTTGCAAATGAATGCGAATTAATGTGCAGCACATATATGACTGATTTGATGACAGTCTTATCTAATCTTATTTTATTTTACTGCACTCCTAAAAGCCAAACCAACGCAACATTTATTTATTTATTTATTTGATTGTGGGTTGAAATAAAATTTATAACCAAGGAGACTTTTCGACCTTTAGCCTTATAGTGTTTTTGATGCAAACAGGATGTCAGAGGTGTGTTTACAGATGAAGCTTCACTGTGCTCACAAGGCTTTTATTTGCATGCACTGGCACTATGAGCCGTCTAACAATTTTACATTTTGTCTCTAAAGAGAAAGACATTTTCACTGTTATCAGGGTAAATTCAAGTAAATTGGGGGACTTTTCAGACTTTTTCAAGCTTTCACAAAACGTTAAGTACAAACAGTATGTAGCCTATAGACACAAATTCTGTTTGTGTACTACACAAGAATAGTCTAGTTGTTGCGATGTTCAGTAGGGGGCAACAATGTCATGTGACATACAGTATCCTCTGCAAATGTTTTGTGCAGTTTTTTGTGTAGCCTGAAATAAACACAAGTGTACTCGGATGCATCGCACCAATCCACCAGTGTCTGTTCATGTTCGTACGCAGTGTCTTTCTGAAGAAAAAGACATCAAAAGTTTGAATAAGAATTTTTACAGTAGTCTATTAAAAAACTGGTTATGTTTACCTCTTTTTTTTTTGTTTCCTTTAGTTCTTTTCAGGTTTTGCTGTTTTTTCATTCTGTTAAAAAAAAAGTGACATTGTTATGAAAGTTAGAAAAAAGTTGATTGTCTGTTAGAATTATAAATGTATACAGGGGCGGACTGGCAATCACAGAACGGCTGGTACTCCAGGACGGCCGGCGGGCCAGCCCACCACCCACCGCATCAGTCCAAAAATACGTCATGACGAGGAAAAAAAAACATAAGTCGCACTGGATTGTAAGTCGCATTCATTTAGAACCAAGAACCAAGAGAAAACATTACCGTCTACAGCCGTGAGAGGGCGCTCCATGTTTTCAATGGTAGACTAAAGGAGCACTGAGCAGCATAGAGCGCCCTGTCGCGGCTGTAGACGGTTATGTTTTCTCTTGGTTCATGTCAAATTAATTTTGATAGGACCAGCCAAACTATGAAAAAAAAGTGCGACTTATAGTCCGGAAAATACAGTAAGTATGGAACATGAGAGGAGAAAGAGATACTTGCTAGGGATAATGTTAGGAAGTGATATTCAGGTTGCTACATTTTTAATGATTACAGTTAAAACAGCTAAACTTCAACATTTTAGCTGGAAAATGCCACTTGCAGTAGCCAATATTAAGAAATATTTTGTGCTTTTACTTATAAAAATGTTGGTAACGTTACAGTTAATGCTTACAAACTTTGAAGATTTTGAATACAGAAGTTACATTTGTAATGGTGTATTTTCATTTAGATGTGGTATTATTATTTGTGCAGTAAGATTAATTACTGCATACATTTTTAAGATTATTAAGTAGCTATATTATATAAAATCTACTGTTGGGTAAGTACATTTTGTATTATTTGATTAACGTGCTTGAGTTTTAATAGTTTGACAAGAAGGAACCGAGAGGAATGATGCCTACA
Source organism: Carassius auratus (assembly GCF_003368295.1). Classification (NCBI taxonomy): domain Eukaryota; kingdom Metazoa; phylum Chordata; class Actinopteri; order Cypriniformes; family Cyprinidae; genus Carassius; species Carassius auratus. The sequence continues at coordinate 2,207,792 of NC_039253.1, forward strand.
TTGTCAACTGAAATTCACTGAGTAAGGCTAAAATGAGCTAACGTTAGAAGGCTAAAAGTTACTTATATTGATGTAATTTTTATTGGTACACTTTAATTAATTATTCAGGGGACATCACAGCCCACCTGTCTTATCAGAAATGTCCTGTTCACTTGCTCACAGTTACACACCTAGTTAAGGGTCTTTCTCAAGGGCATCATCACATTAAAGCACACAATCTTTTATACAATAAAAATTAAATCTAATGCATGTTGATTCCTTGTTTCATTCATGATTCATTCATCTTGTTCCAAGTTTTTTTTTTTTTTAGCTGTAGACCATAAAGATATTTTGAAAATAAGTGCAAGTCATTTATCTTTTTATTTTTTTTATTTTAAAAATAAATATATTCTCTTCCCTTCAGGTGAAGTGAATGCAGCGATGGCAAAACACCTGAAGCACGCTCCAAGAAGAGCTGAGGGTGGAGGTTACACAAGAAATGAAACGAACAGCTGTAATGTGTTATATGTGGGATAGTTCACCCAAAAATGAAAATAGTCATAATTTTCTCACCCTGGTGTTACTACAAACCTGTATAATTTCTATGTTCTGCTTGACACAAAGATATTTGGAAGAATGTTTGTAACTAAGCAGATCTCGTCATCTTAACGATCATGATAATTTTTCCTACAATGGCAGTTAATGATTTGTGAGATTGTGAGATCTGCTTGGTTACAAACATTCTTCCAAATATCTTTGTGTTTATAAGACAACTGGGTAAGTCAATTAAGATTAATAAAGACATGATAAAAAGAAAACCTCTTTTAACATTCCAGTCGAACACACGTGAATGCATTCTCAGAAACGTAAACTTTGAATTATAAACAGTAAAAGAAAGATTCATATGACTCAAATGATTCACGAACCCGCTCTGAAGTCGCGATCTGACTCAAATGATTCGCGAACCCGCTCTGAAGTCCCGATCTGATTCATATGACTCAAATGATTCGCGGACCCACTTTGAAGTCGCGATCTGACTCGAATGATTCGCGAACCCGTTCTGAAGTCGCGATATGACTCAAATGATTCGCGGACCCGCTCTGAAGTCCCGATCTGACTCATATGACTCAAATGATTCGCGGACCCGTTCTGAAGTCGCGATCTGACTCAAATGATTCGCGAACCCGTTCTGAAGTGGCGATCTGACTCAAATGATTCGCGAATCCGCTCTGACATCCTGATCTGACTCATATGACTCAAATGATTCGCAGACCCGCTCTGATGTCGCGATCTGATTCGCGAACCCGCTCTGAAGTCCTGATCTAACTTTTTTTCTTTATTTTAAACAGTTAGAACACAACAATAATTTTCAAATAACAAAATATAAGAAAAATAGAGACAGAGAACATTTCAGCAACATAATAATAAAAAAAAAAAATGAAGTCCCGATCGAACTCAAATGATTCGCGAGCCCGCTCTGATGTCATAACAGCATATTATATAATCTATTCCATGCTATCTTGGAATAAAACCTGTTTTTTTTTTTTTTTTTTTTTTTTTTATCCATTTCATAATTAGTTTATTCATGGTTGAGCTTAGACCAAGAGCAGAGAAAGACACTCACTCCAACTCAACTTTAAATTACTTTTAAGCGCCCCAAGTCAGATTTTTTTTTTGTCAAACCACCATCAGAAGAAGACAAAATACCTGACAGTACAGAGAGTGCTTGAGTTGAGTGTTTAAATCAACAGTACACAAAGATGGCGCAGACAGATTGTCGTCTAGTTTCCGCACGCCGATTACTTTGGGCCAGGTTTAGTCAAAGTCCTGGGCTGTTTTTTATTCCCAGTCCGTCCCTGAATATATATATATTTTTTTAAAGGTTTAGTTTTGGTATTTTTAGATCAGGGAAACCTGTAATGCAACAGCACTGCATGTTGGGGCACCGCCAACAAAGAATATATATATATATATATATATATATATATATATATATATATATATATATATATATATATATATATATATATATATATATATATATATATATATAAAAGGGATGCACTGGTTGACCGGTGTAGCAGTCGATTCAGTTCCCCTCGGAATGTCTGTTTCCCCTCGGGTTGCCAGGTCCGTGTAATAAACCCAACCAAATAGTTAATTAAACATTTTCCCAAAGTAGCCTAAATTCTGCGGATTTTGGCAACATTCCCGCATGAAAATACACCAAACACACCTGGATGTAAGGAAAGAAAAAAGGGACAAATTTCTTGCTACACTGCAGCATAGTAAAATGATTCTCACACTCCCGTTTATGTTCTTTTTTTTATCATCTTGCAGTTGTTCCGTTATTTTTGTCTTATGTTTTTACATTTCAAGTTGAAAACCCTCTCTATTTTCAAGTTTAAGATTTAGGACGGTATTTTGAACTATTTGACTTGCCGTACATCCAGTCACGCTTCTTGCGCACGCTAGTTCTGATTGTACGTATAGTAACCCGGCAAATACGCAAGAGTTGTAGTATGTTTGCTTAAAGTGGAATAGACATTCCGTGGGGTCTTTTTTCGGCCGATTTTTCCGAAGTGCGCTCGCGTGCACAAAGACTACATTGTAATCGTTCACTATCATGTCATTTGTGTGGAAGTATTTCGAAATCTATGCGCAGGAAACGAACAGCCGTTAGTGTACTGGCACACAAATAAGAGTCCCTTTCCTGCGCACTAAAGCTGCGCGAGCGTATACAGAGGTCGGGATCGTTGCGTCACGTCGCAATGCATTGTGGGAATCGCGGTACAGAAGTAGATGTACTGTATAGTAGGCATTAGGTAACGTTGGTCATTTGGTCATTAATTTTGATTATTTTTTGGAAAATGGTTCAGTATTGCTGTATTGTGAACTGCTGTAATCGGTTTCATGATCGACAGGGCAAACGCCTCGTGAATCATATTAGTTTTCAACATTTTCCTACTTGGAAAAAAAACACAAGGTGTCTGAAATCACCAAGAGGCGTCAGATGGCTTGGGTCGCCACTGTACGTAGGGAAACCATCACCTTCGATAATATTATAATACATAGTTATGGTGAGACATGTTGTGTATGGTCTCTCTCTCTCTCTCACATACACACACACAAACTCAGACACAAACACATTACGTTTTCTCTAGTTTTTGGCCAGTAAGGGAGTCAGTTTAGTGTCTGTATTTTTTGTTTAAACATTTTCTTTTGACCCAATCCTGAACTTAATTTGCTTTTTGATATTTTTGTGCTGACTGTATTTAACAAATTTGAAAGACTTGTTTAAAAAAAAAAAAAAAAAAAACTGGAACGAACTTCAAAATAGGAAGTTAAGCGTCTTGTTTTGGTGAATGGTGGGTTGTGTCTGAGGTGAATGTTCGTCAATATTATACCGGATTACAGAACTACCGGAGGAAAACAGTGGATTTTTGCAAGTATGATAGGTGAGTAATTACTCCTGAAGTGTAACAAACCCGCATAGACAAGCTTCATAGCTCGCAGAATCTGATAAGTGTGTGTGTGTGTGTCACCACTGATGCTTGGTTAATGTTAACATTTCCTTAGTGAAAAAGATTGTTTTCTCCACGTTTAATTTGCAGATCCATTTATGATCTGCAGGTGAGCCTCCAGTGACTTTTTAAAAAGTGAAAGTGACATTTTTAAATTGATCGGAGGTGTAAGCGCTCACTCCACAGACCCGGTAGGATAAATTATCAGGGAAACTGAAGCTTGGTAAACTTTCATGTGTTCATAGGGATCGATTCCGCCTACAACCTCTTTTTTTTAAGTAGCGTTGTTTGGCTTCATTATTAAGTTTGTCCGTATAGGTATAGGCAACTTTTTTTGTCACGTTCTATAACTTTTTCTGGAGACTGGCAATTATCTTATTACAAACCTGCTTTGCGATGCCTCTAAAATGGCCGCCGTTACCCACAATGCACCATTCCATGACGTCTACGCCCGAGCTCTACTGTACAGGTCCGCGCCCTGAACACGAGTAGACCGTGAAGAGGTGTTCAGATCAACTTCTCACGTGCTGGATGAGAAACGAAACCGACTAAAATGTGACAAAACTGATTTTTTTTTTTTTTTTTTGTAAATTAAAACTTGCATACACTTTTAAAATTAATTTCAGATGGTTACGGTTATTGTTTTCAATAGCTAAAAGCCAGTTTGAAATAATAAATACCAAATAAACATCTTGTTTATGCACACTTTGCTTCTTACTCGTTTGTTGCTTAAAAGATTATATATATATTTAAAAAAATGGAAATCGGTTTCGGAATCGGCCAGTTTGCTTGTAAAAAAATCGTTATCGGCCATGAAGAATCATGATCGTGTTTTCTGAAAGTCATCAGCGAATTTGTGTGACCAACTTAACAGAGTGAAATCTGCGTGGCAAAATTCCCAATAGTGTGGATTTCATTTCGAAATGACCGGATTTCTACTGTAAAAAATTTGCTGAACAATGGTAAACATTACCGCAGCGGAGTTGAAAATGAAGAGATCACCAGATCACAGACTCACATCAACCACAAAGCTGCACAAACCAGCAGCGGAACGACAGGAATCAGGAAAGACGACCGCTATGATTCCAGCGCTCTCATACGAAACATCTGAGTCCACACACACCTGAAGATCTAATAAAACACACATCAGTCTCTATATATCAGATCTATCTCTCTCTAGAATGTAAATAGAAGGTGCATACCAAATGAAAATGAATCAAGGGGTAAAGTAACATTTACCTGTGACATGTACAGTGAATTCTGATGGACTCTTTGAGGTAAATCTGGTGTATCCTTCTCTTTTAGACTACGAATGTGTAGGTAACACCAGTCTACTAAATATTTATAAATTCTATATCTCTATTGGGAGTCCTTTCTAGGATCCACTAGAATTTCAGTATTATTTCTTCTGAGTTTCCATGATTGAAATATCCATCCAGTATATAAACATTTGGACATCAGAAACAGCTGATCCTGCAGGAGCACAAACTGATCCAGAGTCAAAAAGCACGGTGTCATTCTGAGCAAATAAACCTGAAACACTAATCAGAATGGGAGGCAGAATGTGTATGAATGTGTGAAAATGTAAAATTTCCAGATGATAATTTTCTGCCAAATTAAGTTAGAGTCACAGTTTTGTAGCACTGAAGGTTTTTACAAGAAAGATTAACTAATGATTGACTGGATGAATCCTACCTTTCAGATTCAGCAGAAATAACACAATCAGAGAATGTTTGGGTTTCATGTCAGATTCACTCAGTATTATGAATTAATACAGTCTGGTGTTTGTATTTGTCTGCAATGATTCTTTGATGTGGAAGCGAATGTTTTCTCAAGAAGACTGAAGACTGGTTAGAAGTAACATGAGGAACTCACAGAAAAACCCACATCAACACAAATGAGGAAAATTCTCCACAAACCTCACAACAACCTTAAAATGTCTATTAATATAAAAATCAAAATAACTTCCTGGAAACTTGTGAAATAAAAATGAGTAATAAACTTTATTTGTAAAATGACATGAGTGAGAAACAAATGACAAGTGGAGAACCATCAGTCCATCAATATTTTATTATTATTTTAATCAGTCTTAATTTTTTAAAAGAGATCTACAAAATATATTTTTTTACATAACTTAAGATCTGAATAAGAAAATATATGCAAATATTAAATTCTTCTTTCAATGCAAACGTAAAGGTATCGACTGAATAATTGATAGATACATCAAAACACCATGAAATAAATTCTTCAGACACAAAAGATCAGAAATCAAATTCACTTATACTTATTGGAAAATAAAATATATTAGTACTTGTGAAATAAAAAAATTATGAAATTTTTAAGTTGCGAGAGCAGGGTAAAATAATATTTTTAAAAGAGTATATGAACAAATGAATAAAAATACTAAAAGTGAGAAATCCAAAAGCTTTCTGACACTCCACGGACAGCAAGAGTCCAGAAAGGTACCAAGAAAATAGACAAAATAGTCCATGTGGCATCAGTGATTCATGAGTATCACATGCATTGAGTATCATGAGGATCATGGTGCATTGGCATGCTTTGCTCAGAAAGTAAACAAAGCACCGTGCATGTGTGTGCTACATCAGAATCAACCGAAAGAAATGTAATTTACAAAATTAGATCAGATAAGCATAAATAAAAATCTGACCAAAATTCCTGTGTGGGGACACTGGCTGAACAACTCCACTTTTTTCCACTTAAGCAGCTTTAAACAGGATTAAGTTTAAATAATATTAAACAGTTATTAATGGAAACAAAAATAAATTCTGCTGTAATGCAGCTCTAAAACGAGGACAATGGTAAAGAGTTAATATTTTAGTTCAAGGCAGTTCATCCTTGATTCAGTGATGTCATCATCATCTAATAAACTTGAAGTCTATTAAAATTACCCATACCTAAAAACAGTACTTCCCTCAATTGGTCAATCCTTTTGACTTCAGTCTGAAGAAACAATCATTTATTTATTTTATTTTTTTGGTTACTCCTTCAATCTAGACCCTTCTCTCTTTAAATGTGTTATTAATTTCTTGCCAAATTTTCATTCATAAAATGTACATTTAAAAAAAATTGTTGAGGTGTATGTTGATGTGTATGTAAACTTTTTAAAAAACTCTTATAATTCGATTGCATGCAATACACCATCATAGTCATTTTAATCCAAATGCTGGATCGAATGTAAAGTCAGTGCTTTAAGTGGGCCGGTACGCACCCGTACTCAGTACCACCACTTCCAAATATAGCTCTTGAGCGTACCGCCACCTCTCCGTGCGCCTAGAATGTGCTTTTAGCGTAACGGTACGTTCATTTGGACATCTGTTTTAATAGAGGTTTTAATCCTTTGCCTGCGCTAACACTTTTCAGAGTGCCCTTCAAAATGCACGCTTCCTAATTCGTCGCACCGAGAGCAGAGACTACATTACCCATACACCCTTGAGTTTTACAAGTGAAAAGCGCATGTGTCGCTTTTGCTGCTGTCAGTCTCAACAACTCAACGTGACCGGAGAGAGTGTGTGAAACACGTACACTCAGACGCAAGCTAATGAAGTAATGCAGTAGCTCTTTCTAAAGGTATTTTTTTTTAATCCTTTTGCACATTTTATTTATGTTCAGTAGTTCTTTCTAGCTCAAGCAAATCCACAAACTAATAAAATGATTTATTTTTAAGGTCGCCTGTTGGGTGCTGTATATAAAACCCCTTCAATATAGTTGTTACCTCAGGGGATGAGGGGAGTCATTTGAGTCAGTTCGGGTGTTTGGAGTGGGATTGCGAAATCATTTGAATCAGTTCGGGAGTTCGGAGCGGGTTTGCGAATCATTTGAATCAGTTTGGGAGTTCGGAGCCGAATTGCGAATCATTTGAATCAATTCGAGAATTCGGAGCGGGTTCGCGAATCACTTGAGTCAGTTTGGGGATCGCGAATCATTTGAGTCAGTTTGGGAGTTCGGAGCAGCTTCGCGGATCATTTGAATCAATTCGAGAGTTCGGAGCGTGTTCGCGATTCATTTGAGTCATTTTGGGAGTTTGGAGTATGGAGCGTGAATAATTTGAGCCAGTTCGGGAGCTAGGAGCGGGTCTCGAATCATTTGAATCAGTGCGGGAGCTCGGAGCGGGTTCGCGAATCATTTGAATCAGTTCGGGAGTTCGGAGCGGGTTCGCGAATCATTTGAGATTCTGAGACTTAGATTTAGTACTGCTTCAGACTCTGAGTACTAAAAGAACACGGTCAGAATCAGCTGACTCGCTAGCTGACATCCCACCAAGCCGGAATGATATCGCTGGAGGTCAGACGCAAGCTAATGAAGTAATGCAGTAACTCTTTCTAAGGGTATTTTTTCTAAATCCTTTTGCACATTTTATTTATGTTCAGTAGTTCTTTCTAGCTCAAGCAAATCCAAGCTAATAAAAAAAATTATTTTTAAGGTCGCCTGTTGGCTGCTGTATATAAAACCCCTTCAATATAGTTGTTGTTACCTCAGGGGATGAGGGAAGTCATCAAAAAAATAAAAAATAATAATTGGCTATAATAGAGTACCGGTGTTGTACCCAATTATTACCCCCCTCGTTCAAATCGTTACCTGATTGCCTAATAAATTCCCTCAGGTGTGTGATTTCACATAGAGCAGCTATTACTACACAGAGCCGATGTTAACTGAGAAGATGCGCAAATCCACGTTCATTTTCAGCATTTATTTGTGCATCTTCTCTATTAACAACGGTTCTGTGTAGTAACAGCTGCTCTATGTGAAATCACGCACCTGAGGGAATTTACCGCTGATTAGAGAACCGGCTTTACTGACGAGATGCGCATTAACGATCGGCCGATCGTGATCGGAGTAGTCCTAAATAAAATAAATATACCTACAATAATTTCTGTATGACCGTTAAATCGTATGTATCACGTTGAGTGGCCTGTTCGTGCATTTTAAACAGTGTGCATGCGTGTGTCTGAGAGTGCATCATGTCTGCAGCCAGACCCTCCCTCTTTTGGGACACTTAAAGCACTTTTGCAGTCAAAACAAAATGTATTCAACATTTCTCACGTTATCACAGTTTATTCGCTTTAAAGCTGCAGTCGGTAACTTTTGACGCTCTAGCGGTTAATAAACAGAACTGCTTGCGTCTTGCGGAAGAACATTGTAGCCGGAACTACTTCTCTCTGTTTATGTCTATGAAGAATCACAAAGGTACTGGGTTACTCCGCCGCGATACCCCCGAAGCAATCTAAAATAGTCCGAATATAAACACTTATTATAGATACACCCTAGTGATTCAGGACAAGCTAAAAACACGGTTTGGAAAATGGATTCATGGTGTACTCGCTTATTATATAAATTTTTCTGCATTTTGAACACAAACAAAGTTACGGACCGCAGCTCTGATTGGTTGTTTCTTACCGGGAGCGATGGAGTTTCTGCAAATGGCAATAGGACACTGGGAGGAGCCAGAGGAGCTTGATTTTTACACAGATTATCATCACATGTCCACACCTGCACTGGTTCCAGACTCATGTTGTTCTGTTGTTTCAGCTGTGGCTTCCAAGTGAGCTTCAGAGAGGATTTAAATGACCTTTCGCTGGTCATCAATCCTCAAGGATGCCTCGTTGAGAGTCTGCAAGAGTACTTCAAAGTGAGTGACATCACTGCCAACATCATTTTCTGATTGGCTGATGTCTGTGTTGTTTGTTTTCTCCAGAAATCTTTGTTTGAATGCTCTTGCAGTGAGTGTGCCAGTAATGTGTTTTTGGATATGCTGGAACTAATCAGTCTTTCAGCTGTTGATTAGTTGGTACTAAACATAAGCTAGTCTACACCTTGAGATGATTTGAATCTCTATATAAGCTGGTGCTTCTGTTCATGTGCTTTGACATCACATCCTCGATTACAGAAGCTGAAGAATCGACTGGAAGTTCCAGAAGGTACAAGACAAGTATGGATCAGTCCATCACACGCCTGCCCTCTGCTGGACACTTATGGAACAATCACAAACAACAAAGTACCCTGAAAGACAGCCTCAGGGGGACATTTGCTCTTAAAAACTGCTTTTCTAAGAGGTTTATGCATTGAAGATTTACCGAAGTGTTATTTATTTATTCATTTTTTGATGCATCATCTACAACAGAGAGAAGAGAGATTAGACTCTTAAAGAGAAAAGGCCCAAAGCAACAGCAAGAGAGAAGGAAGGAGAGGGCTGAGACAAAGCACAAAAGGAAAGATATTCAGCAATTCATAGATGGACTGATAAATAAGACTGATATACAGACTGACAGAGAGATAGATAAAATATTAAAGGGAATGTTATAGAGAATGATAGATAGAATAATAGAACCATGGATAGACACAGCATTATACAGAATGATAGAAATATTAAATTAAAGATAGAACCACAGATTAATAGATGTAACAAACAAAAAAACAATCAATAGATAGATATAGTCTGAATTAAATGCACTTTGTGTAACATTTTAAGTGAAAAACATTTGCCTTGTGAAACATAAGCTTCAATTAATCTTGAGAAATATATTTTTTTCTCAATTCTGAACATAAATTAAACATTTCTACACCTTTTCATAATTATCTTTGCACCAAACATATTTTTAGATGTATGCAAGTCTAGACAGACAGATAGACAGACAGATAGATAGATAGATAGATAGATAGATAGATAGATAGATAGATAGATAGATAGATAGATAGATAGCACATTAGCATAACACATGTCAAGCACCGAATTACATTGATGAAAAAGTAGAAATTAAAGTCTGTAGTTGACTTTTTAAGAATTTCATGTCAACTAAGTTACACATTAAAGTGTAAATTCACGGTTATTTATCAAAACGATTTGAATAAACCCAATAATATTCATAACCCTGCACTTACGTTATATGTACATCCAATCGTCACCGTCAGATTTACCTCAGCTGGAAATAAACACAGCAACTGTCCCACTTAAGATTTTGGCGGGAGGAAATTGATAACGTGATTCAAACGCGGTTTCCGTTGGAGCGTTTCTGCTGGTGAGCTGAACTCACACTGACCTCTGCTGGCCGAGAGCGGAACTGCAGTTTGATAAAATCAGTATATGCTACACGACTATGTATTAGGCAAAATTAAAAAACATTTACCTATTACACAGTATTTTATTATTCACTACTTATATTATTTTTGCTAAAACTAAAGATTTGGAAGTCTTCACATTATATATAACAAGTAAAAACGAAGTTGTATTTTGTCATTACAAAGGGCAACAATTTATTAAAAACTATTCCTTATTTTTTTAATTATTTCATATTTCAAAACACAAAAAATGTGCATAGAATAACTCTGGAATTCCTAGATTAATATTGTTGTTTAGATGTATTGATTTTTTAGGTGCCTGTCGTCCAGCTTGCTTGCATCCTTGAATGTGAAAGCATCCTCAGAGTTGTGCATGTGTAAGTGACGCCCATCACAAGTGTCTTTACAGTGGGGTGTTAAATGCTGAATAGACGGTTTCTCACATTCAAAGTCAAGGTGACAGATTACCTCCGGACACATTTTACTGCTCTCATAAACTCTTATGGGCCTCCTGCAGTCCTTTGTCAAAACTCCGGAGGTCATCAAACTCAGAAACAAGAGTGTAATGCAAAAGTGCAAGCATTTTCTCCTTGAAACTTTCTAGCACTGACACACAAAACAGGTAACGTAACAGGAATGGAGTCCCAGAGATTTCATAACAAATTCAGAGAAGGTTTATTTGGTCTTTAATCCCCAGGCAGAGAAATCAATAAAGTGGTTGGATTACAAAAATATCATAATTTCAATTGTGTGTTTGTATCATAATAAAAGCCACACACTCGGTGAGCTTGCATAGTGAAATCCGTGAACACATTCACCTTCCTCAGCTTCACGATAATGCATAAAAAAAAACAAACATTGCATATGTCTGTTGCCCTATTCCTTAGGGAAAGACAGATAGAGTATTTAGCATAAAAAGATATACATGTATGTGAAACATAGTGAAAAAAGAAATTCATGAATTCATTTCTAAATAGTTTGTTGCAAATTATCAGATTTGATTCAATGCAACAATTTACTTAAAAATGGATTCTATACCTATATCACGAATGAGGCCCAGATATGCAGCATAATGACAATTCCTAGTGTTTAAAAGTAAAAAAGTAAATACTTTTGGAAAGTACTTTTATAAAGCATACACATTTCACAGATTAGAGTTTCGCTACTGATTTGATTTTACGGCAACATGGAAAACCCATAAGAAGTGATTTGGTTTGATTGTATTTGGCAAGAAAAACCCTGCAGGAGGAAGATCTGGTCTCCTCATCATCATCAGAAGAAGGGCTCAGTCCAGCACAGGAAAGCTTGAGGTGGGAATCAAAGCAGCGTGCATCTCTCTTTCAAACTCTTCTTATTCTTGCCGCTCTTCTTCCCGTTCTTCTCCTTGTTCTCGGACATCTTCTTCGCCCGCACCTCCCTCATCAGATCAAAGAAGACCTGCGGAGAACAAAACACACTATAGAGTAAATATGGCGAGAGCATGCATTCTGAAAGCATCAGGATATTTAATGCACAAACCTTATCCACATTGGCTCTGGTTTTGGCTGATGTTTCTACATACTGGACGGACCACTCGTCCGCTTTGGTTCGTGCCTCGTCCGCAGAAACCTGTCTCCTGTCCTCCAAATCAGACTTATTCCCCACCAATAACAGAGGGATTTTATCATCCTCCGCTTTCACTCTCAGGATCTGCTCCCTGTGTGGACCAGCAGCACAAACACAATAATTACAACTCGTAAGGCTGCACTTACTTGATTAAAAATACAGAAAAATTTTGTTAAATTATTGCAATTTAAAATAACTGTTTTCTATGTGAATATCTTTTTAAATGTAATTTATATCAGTGATGCGCAGCTGTATTTTCAGCATCATTACTTCAGTCTTCAGTGTCACATGATCTTCAGAAATCAGTATAATATTCTGATTTACTGCTCAAGAAACTTTTCTGATTATTATCAATGTTTATTAATATTATTTATTTATTTCTTGTGGAAACCGTTATACACTTCCATTCTAATGTTTGGGGTGAGTATTTGCATTAAATTGATAAGAAATGGCAATAAATATATTTATAAAGATTTATATTTGTATTCATATATATAATAAAAAAAGCTAATCATTTATATTTGTATTTTTCAGAAAATACGAGTGGCAGTATACAATATAGTAAAGTTTCACTTTTTATTACCAATGAATTTAGAACATTTCTAGATATTTGTGATTAATTTTTTTTTTTTTTTTTTTATAATTCATTTGCTCACAAATAGCTTTTTCTAGCCAATAAAACATGTTTGAGCTTGACATAACTAGAATCTAAATGTTAATTGTAAATTGTTCATAAATAGTTTTTTTTTTTTTTTAATGATTTTATTAATGGGCATGACTTTTCCAGGTCTTGAAATCAGTTTAAAATTCCCTTTTATACCCAACAAAATATTTCTGTAATGGCAAAGCTGTTCATTTTCAACGTTTTCAACGAGTGGCAATAAAGATAAAATATAAAAGGACTTTTAAATATTAAAATATTTAATTATTTTTCCACTCGTATTTCATTACAAAGTTTTTATTACTTTAGTTATTAACACAACTAGAAAATTATTCATTATAAAAATCACCAATTTTGTTTTGTTGTATTTTAAGATTTTAAGAATTTCCATGACTTTTCCTGGTTTAGAAATCACACTTTTGTAATTCTCTCATACATTTATGTTTTCCGGTCATTGTCTATTTTTTTACTTATAATTTACGATTTAATTAATTTCTAAGACTTCTCCAGATCTAGAAATAACACTTTTGAAAAATTCTCTCATATATTGAGGTTTCTCCCCATTTTGACTCATAAATAAAATACCAGTTATTAGAGGAAAAGAATTAAAGAAAGAAATATAATCTCAGTTTTCACTCATTTTAAAGCTGGTTTTGTCTCAACACTGGGTCTGTATCTGGGAGCTTCAGAGTTTAGTTTTGGGCTGTAATGATAACATCATTCAGAGAACATACAGTGCAGTAACCTCGTGGAGATCTGACCTGAAGTCTGACGAGGCGCTGAAGGACTCGGGCTCTGTGATGGAGAAAACCAGAAGGAAACCCTCTCCGCTGCGGAAGTAGTTGTCCCTGATGGCAGCGTAGTCTTCCTGCCCCGCCGTATCCAAAATATCAATCTGCACCTCCTCTCCATCCAGCACCACTTTCTTCCGGTAACTGTCTGCTTTGGTGGGCTCATAGTCCTCCACAAACTGAGCCGAGCAAAGCATTAGTTACAGGATCAGTGCTGTTATTGTTAACTAAAACCAACACTTTTAAACATCATATTATTTATTAACAATAATGGTTATATAAAATAAAATGTAAACATTAGATTGCAAATATAGGTAGAATTTGATTTATTTTATTTCAGTTTAAGTTTTGGTCATTTTAGCAGTGAGGTTAACTGAAATAAAATAAATGGGGCGCAAAAGAAATATATATATATATTCAACAAGTCAACAGCGCAAACAAAATTGCTAAAACTTAAAAATAATAAATAAAAAAAATTAGTTAAAACTATAATAACACATAAAAAAGAACAGTACTTGGAATACAAAAAGTTTTGATAGGTGTGTAAATGAAGATATTTTGAAAGAACTATTCCTGTAGCTTAAAGAGGCTCTATTATACTCTTTTACAAAGTCTTGATGATTTTGTTTAGGGGGTGTTTCTAGAAAAACCTCTCATACTACGTTGTTTGAAAAATATATATATTTTCCATATATTTGACATTATTACAACACCTCTCTCCCCAGTGTGGCATGAACGGCTCGAATAGTTCCTGTATCAAATGAAGGCCCGCCCTCTGAAACACGAAATGTGCAGCAATTGGTGAGCTGGGTCAGTGTGTGTGTGTGTGTGTGTGTGTGTGTTGTGAGAGCTGGACCAGTGTGTGTGTCTTGTGATTGGTGAGCTGGGTCAGTGTGTGTGTGTTGTGATTGGTGAGCTGGACCAGTGTGTGTGTTGCGATTGGTGAGCTGGGTCAGTGTGTGTGTGTTGTGATTGGTGAGCTGGACCAGTGTGTGTGTTGCGATTGGTGAGCTGGGTCAGTGTGAGTGTGTGTTGTGATTGGTGAGCTGGGTCAGTGTGTGTGTGTTGTGATTGGTGAGCTGGACCAGTGTGTGTGTTGCGATTGGTGAGCTGGGTCAGTGTGTGTGTGTTGTGATTGGTGAGCTGGGTCAGTGTGTGTGTGTTGTGATTGGTGAGCTGGGTCAGTGTGAGTGTGTGTTGTGATTGGTGAGCTGGGTCAGTGTGTGTGTGTTGTGATTGGTGAGCTGGACCAGTGTGTGTGTTGCGATTGGTGAGCTGGGTCAGTGTGTGTGTGTTGTGATTGGTGAGCTGGGTCAGTGTGTGTGTGTTGTGATTGGTGAGCTGGACCAGTGTGTGTGTTGCGATTGGTGAGCTGGGTCAGTGTGTGTTGTGATTGGTGAGCTGGGCCAGTGTGTGTGTGTTATGATTGGTGAGCTGGGCCAGTGTTGTTGTGTTGTGATTGGTGAGCTGGGTCAGTGTGTGTGTGTTGTGATTGTTGAGCTGGGTCAGTGTGTGTGTGTTGTGATTGGTGAGCTGGGTCAGTGTGTGTGTGTTGTGATTGGTGAGCTGGACCAGTGTGTGTGTTGCGATTGGTGAGCTGGGTCAGTGTGAGTGTGTGTTGTGATTGGTGAGCTGGGCCAGTGTGTGTGTGTTATGATTGGTGAGCTGGGCCAGTGTTGTTGTGTTGTGATTGGTGAGCTGGGTCAGTGTGTGTGTGTTGTGATTGGTGAGCTGGGCCAGTGTGTGTGTGTTGTGATTGGTGAGCTGGGTCAGTGTGTGTGTGTTGTGATTGGTGAGCTGGGTCAGTGTGTGTGTGTTATGATTGGTGAGCTGGGCCAGTGTGTGTGTGTTGTGATTGGTGAGCTGGGTCAGTGTGTGTGTGTTGTGATTGGTGAGCTGGGCCAGTGTGTGTGTTGCGATTGGTGAGCTGGGTCAGTGTGAGTGTGTTGTGATTGGTGAGCTGGGCCAGTGTGAGTGTGTTATGATTGGTGAGCTGGGTCAGTGTGTGTGTGTTATGATTGGTGAGCTGGGTCAGTGTGTGTGTGTTGTGATTGGTGAGCTGGGCCAGTGTGTGTGTGTTGTGATTGGTGAGCTGGGCCAGTGTCAGTGTGTTGTGATTGGTGAGCTGGGTCAGTGTGTGTGTGTTGTGATTGGTGAGCTGGGCCAGTGTGTGTGTGTTGTGATTGGTGAGCTGGGCCAGTGTGAGTGTGTTGCGATTGGTGAGCTGGGTCAGTGTGTGTGTGTTGCGATTGGTGAGCTGGGTCAGTGTGTGTGTTGCGATTGGTGAGCTGGGCCAGTGTGTGTGTGTTGCGATTGGTGAGCTGGGCCAGTGTGTGTGTGTTGCGATTGGTGAGCTGGGCCAGTGTGTGTGTGTTGCGATTGGTGAGCTGGGCCAGTGTGTGTGTGTTGCGATTGGTGAGCTGGGCCAGTGTGTGTGTGTTGTGACTGGTGAGCTGGGTCAGTGTGTGTGTTGTGACTGGTGAGCTGGGTCAGTGTGTGTGTTGTGATTGGTGAGCTGGGTCAGTGTGTGTGTGTTGCGATTGGTGAGCTGGGCCAGTGTGTGTGTGTTGTGATTGGTGAGCTGGGTCAGTGTGTGTGTTGTGATTGGTGAGCTGGGCCAGTGTGTGTGTGTTGTGATTGGTGAGCTGGGTCAGTGTGTGTGTGTGTTGTGAGTGGTGAGCTGGGTCAGTGTGTGTGTGTTGCGATTGGTGAGCTGGGTCAGTGTGAGTGTGTGTTGTGATTGGTGAGCTGGGCCAGTGTGTGTGTGTTATGATTGGTGAGCTGGGCCAGTGTTGTTGTGTTGTGATTGGTGAGCTGGGTCAGTGTGTGTGTGTTGTGATTGTTGAGCTGGGTCAGTGTGTGTGTGTTGTGATTGGTGAGCTGGGTCAGTGTGTGTGTGTTGTGATTGGTGAGCTGGGTCAGTGTGTGTGTGTTGCGATTGGTGAGCTGGACCAGTGTGTGTGTTGCGATTGGTGAGCTGGGTCAGTGTGAGTGTGTGTTGTGATTGGTGAGCTGGGCCAGTGTGTGTGTGTTATGATTGGTGAGCTGGGCCAGTGTTGTTGTGTTGTGATTGGTGAGCTGGGTCAGTGTGTGTGTGTTGTGATTGGTGAGCTGGGCCAGTGTGTGTGTGTTGTGATTGGTGAGCTGGGTCAGTGTGTGTGTGTTGTGATTGGTGAGCTGGGTCAGTGTGTGTGTGTTATGATTGGTGAGCTGGGCCAGTGTGTGTGTGTTGTGATTGGTGAGCTGGGTCAGTGTGTGTGTGTTGTGATTGGTGAGCTGGGCCAGTGTGTGTGTTGCGATTGGTGAGCTGGGTCAGTGTGAGTGTGTGTTGTGATTGGTGAGCTGGGCCAGTGTGTGTGTGTTGTGATTGGTGAGCTGGGCCAGTGTGAGTGTGTTATGATTGGTGAGCTGGGTCAGTGTGTGTGTGTTATGATTGGTGAGCTGGGTCAGTGTGTGTGTGTTGTGATTGGTGAGCTGGGCCAGTGTGTGTGTGTTGTGATTGGTGAGCTGGGTCAGTGTGTGTGTGTTGTGATTGGTGAGCTGGGCCAGTGTGTGTGTGTTGTGATTGGTGAGCTGGGCCAGTGTGAGTGTGTTGCGATTGGTGAGCTGGGTCAGTGTGTGTGTGTTGCGATTGGTGAGCTGGGCCAGTGTGTGTGTGTTGCGATTGGTGAGCTGGGCCAGTGTGTGTGTGTTGCGATTGGTGAGCTGGGCCAGTGTGTGTGTGTTGCGATTGGTGAGCTGGGCCAGTGTGTGTGTGTTGCGATTGGTGAGCTGGGCCAGTGTGTGTGTGTTGCGATTGGTGAGCTGGGCCAGTGTGTGTGTGTTGTGACTGGTGAGCTGGGTCAGTGTGTGTGTTGTGACTGGTGAGCTGGGTCAGTGTGTGTGTTGTGATTGGTGAGCTGGGTCAGTGTGTGTGTGTTGCGATTGGTGAGCTGGGCCAGTGTGTGTGTGTTGTGATTGGTGAGCTGGGTCAGTGTGTGTGTTGTGATTGGTGAGCTGGGCCAGTGTGTGTGTGTTGTGATTGGTGAGCTGGGTCAGTGTGTGTGTGTGTTGTGAGTGGTGAGCTGGGTCAGTGTGTGTGTGTTGCGATTGGTGAGCTGGGTCAGTGTGTGTGTGTTGCGATTGGTGAGCTGGTTCAGTGTGTGTGTGTGTGTGTTGTGATTGGTGAGCTGGGCCAGTGTGTGTGTGTTGCGATTGGTGAGCTGGGCCAGTGTGTGTGTTGTGATTGGTGAGCGTGTGTGTGTTGCGATTGGTGAGCTGGGCCAGTGTGAGTGTGTTGCGATTGGTGAGCTGGGTCAGTGTGTGTGTGTGTGTGTGTTGTGATTGGTGAGCTGGGCCAGTGTGAGTGTGTTGCGATTGGTGAGCTGGGCCAGTGTGTGTGTTGTGATTGGTGAGCGTGTGTGTGTTGTGATTGGTGAGCTGGGCCAGTGTGTGTGTGTTGTGATTGGTGAGCTGGGCCAGTGTGAGTGTGTTATGATTGGTGAGCTGGGCCAGTGTGTGTGTTGTGATTGGTGAGCGTGTGTGTGTTGTGATTGGTGAGCTGGGCCAGTGTGTGTGTGTTGTGATTGGTGAGCTGGGCCAGTGTGAGTGTGTTATGATTGGTGAGCTGGGTCAGTGTGAGTGTGTGTTGTGATTGGTGAGCTGGGTCAGTGTGTGTGTTGCGATTGGTGAGCTGGGTCAGTGTGAGTGTTGCGATTGGTGAGCTGGGTCAGTGTGAGTGTGTGTTGTGATTGGTGAGCTGGGTCAGTGTGTGTGTGTTGTGATTGGTGAGCTGGGTCAGTGTGTGTGTTGTGATTGGTGAGCTGGGTCAGTGTGAGTGTGTTATGATTGGTGAGCTGGGTCAGTGTGAGTGTGTGTTGTGATTGGTGAGCTGGGTCAGTGTGTGTGTTGCGATTGGTGAGCTGGGTCAGTGTGAGTGTTGCGATTGGTGAGCTGGGTCAGTGTGAGTGTGTGTTGTGATTGGTGAGCTGGGCCAGTGTGTGTGTGTTGTGATTGGTGAGCTGGGTCAGTGTGTGTGTGTTGTGATTGGTGAGCTGGGCCAGTGTGTGTGTGTTGTGATTGGTGAGCTGGGCCAGTGTGAGTGTGTTATGATTGGTGAGCTGGGTCAGTGTGAGTGTGTGTTGTGATTGGTGAGCTGGGTCAGTGTGTGTGTTGCGATTGGTGAGCTGGGTCAGTGTGAGTGTTGCGATTGGTGAGCTGGGTCAGTGTGAGTGTGTGTTGTGATTGGTGAGCTGGGCCAGTGTGTGTGTGTTGTGATTGGTGAGCTGGGCCAGTGTGAGTGTGTTGTGATTGGTGAGCTGGGCCAGTGTGTGTGTGTTGTGATTGGTGAGCTGGGTCAGTGTGTGTGTGTTGTGATTGGTGAGCTGGGTCAGTGTGTGTGTTGTGATTGGTGAGCTGGGACAGTGTGAGTGTGTTGTGATTGGTGAGCTGGGTCAGTGTGTGTGTTGTGATTGGTGAGCTGGGCCAGTGTGTGTGTGTTGTGATTGGTGAGCTGGGTCAGTGTGTGTGTGTTGCGATTGGTGAGCTGGGCCAGTGTGTGTGTGTTGTGATTGGTGAGCTGGGTCAGTGTGTGTGTGTTGCGATTGGTGAGCTGGGTCAGTGTGTGTGTTGCAATTGGTGAGCTGGGCCAGTGTGTGTGTGTTGTGATTGGTGAGCTGGGCCAGTGTGTGTGTGTTGTGACTGGTGAGCTGGGTCAGTGTGTGTGTGTTGTGACTGGTGAGCTGGGTCAGTGTGTGTGTGTTGTGACTGGTGAGCTGGGCCAGTGTGTGTGTGTTGTGATTGGTGAGCTGGGTCAGTGTGTGTGTTGTGATTGGTGAGCTGGGTCAGTGTGTGTGTTGTGATTGGTGAGCTGGGTCAGTGTGTGTGTTGTGATTGGTGAGCTGGGCCAGTGTGTGTGTGTTGTGATTGATGAGCTGGGTCAGTGTGTGTGTGTGTTGTGAGTGGTGAGCTGGGTCAGTGTGTGTGTGTTGCAATTGGTGAGCTGGGCCAGTGTGTGTGTTGTGATTGGTGAGCGTGTGTGTGTTGTGATTGGTGAGCTGGGCCAGTGTGTGTGTGTTGTGATTGGTGAGCTGGGTCAGTGTGTGTGTTGTGATTGGTGAGCTGGGCCAGTGTGTGTGTGTTGTGATTGGTGAGCTGGGTCAGTGTGTGTGTGTGTGTGTGTTGTGATTGGTGAGCTGGGCCAGTGTGAGTGTGTTGCGATTGGTGAGCTGGGTCAGTGTGTGTGTGTGTGTGTGTGTTGTGATTGGTGAGCTGGGCCAGTGTGAGTGTGTTGCAATTGGTGAGCTGGGTCAGTGTGTGTATGTGTGTGTGTTGTGATTGGTGAGCTGGGCCAGTGTGAGTGTGTTGCGATTGGTGAGCTGGGTCAGTGTGTGTGTGTTGTGATTGGTGAGCGTGTGTGTGTTGTGATTGGTGAGCTGGGCCAGTGTGTGTGTGTTGTGATTGGTGAGCTGGGCCAGTGTGAGTGTGTTATGATTGGTGAGCTGGGTCAGTGTGTGTGTGTTGTGATTGGTGAGCTGGGCCAGTGTGTGTGTGTTGTGATTGGTGAGCTGGGCCAGTGTGTGTGTGTTGTGATTGGTGAGCTGGGCCAGTGTGAGTGTGTTGTGATTGGTGAGCTGGGCCAGTGTGTGTGTGTTGTGATTGGTGAGCTGGGCCAGTGTGTGTGTGTTGTGATTGGTGAGCTGGGCCAGTGTGTGTGTGTTGTGATTGGTGAGCTGGGCCAGTGTGTGTGTGTTGTGATTGCAAATATTTCATCAAAATCAAATCAATTTGAGTGCGATTTAAACCCGGATGACTGTAACCACTCTAAATTTGTCTGCCTTGGGAACGCTAGCGTGTCTCCAACATAGTGATAACACTCGCTGCCTTCCCTAATACACCTCAACAAGGTCTCGTCCCATTCTTCCTATTTGTGATGTGACAAATCCCGGAAAATATTTGTTGTAGTCCAAACGAGTCGTTCATTGTAGTTTTTTAAAGTGATTTCTGTTAAACAAAATATCTCCTTTTGAATTGGACTTTGAGCTTTGTACCTTTGCAGATCTTTTTTATGCTCAAACAGCAACATTTCAGACTAACTAAAGTTTGAAAAGAGAAAAAGCATAATAGGACCCCTTTAAATAAAGAGTATGAATTCTGCAGGAGCATGTGTGTTGGTGAGAGTGTGTTGAGCTCACCTCGTCATACATGAACTGCAGCGTCAGAGCTGATTTCCCCACGCCGCCGCTGCCCACCATGATCACCTTGTGCAGAACCAGCGAACTCTGGGTTTTGCTCTTATTAGCTGCCATGACTTTAGTGTTCTAGAAGAAGCAGAACCAGACTGCAAACATGCAAAAGAAAAATTATTAATAATAAAAAAACATATATGCATATGAAATAATTTATATTATTGATAGCCCACATACAACATATCCAGTGAAGCACACCTCAAAATTACATTTAGTCATTTAGCAGGCACTTTTATCCAATTTTCACACTTGTAAAGTGAATTTATATACATTAAAGTACAAGGTTATATTTTTAGTGCTGAAATAGCACGTTCTTAGTATGCTACTGTATACGAGTATAGCAATCATTGACTATTATGGTACATAGTAAAAGTACCATTGTACAACTTTAGTCACTGAATTTTACTTCGCAATGGAAACATCTTCAGCGAATATTGATAATCATTAAGAAACAGAAAACAATAATATATCACAAAAAAGCGAGTTGTTTAAAAAATGACAAAAGCTATTCTTTCCACTTTTTCATTCGCGCGGAGACACCACCCCTTCCTCATTGTTTAGTCAAGAGCCCGCTTCTTCTAGATTTTGATTGGTTGAGCAGACAAACAATGAGGCGGGCCTCCTCAACTCGTGCTCTCATTGGCTGTCGTGACAGTCAATCACATAGTTTCTCCACAAAGACATAGGGGTGCTTAACCCAAGGAAATACCTCAAAACTGCAAAGTTGTTGTCTACGCAAGCCGATTAAACTTTTTCAAACTGATCAAAACAACATGAACTTTAATAGACCACTCACCGTAGGTTTGATCTGTCAGTACTCTTGGGCTATATTTGCACGTACGAACGATTAAAACATAATTCTGTCAACCGGGATCAGATCCACTACTCCAGTACAGCGAAGTCCCGCCCACCGGATATTCAAATCACAAGGATATGACGCCTCACACCATGCGTCGCGTTTACTTTTATTAACGGTATCAAAAGTAATTAGACATAAAATATTTACACAATTTGTGTCTAAATTTTTATTTATTTATTTATTTATTTTTGTTGTTGTTACATTTATATTTTATAAATGTAAACACTACACAGGGTCTATTTTGTGTGAAATATTATTTCGGCAAGTGGGAGCGCTGTTTCACAACTTTCAACTTCATCAGTAATTGGACATGCAGTTCTAAGGCACAAAAATATTTATTGAAATAAAACTGAAAGAAAATGTAACTTGGTTGTTTTTTAGAGATAGAGAAAATATATATATATATATATATATATATATATATATATATATATATATATATATATATATATATATATATATATATATATATATACACCCTTTTATATTTTCTCTATTGAAAAATAACTAGATGTCAAGAAAGTATTTTTTTTTTTCTTTAGAAATAGCCGGTTAGTGATCTTTAGACGAGCTTCTGTGGCGCCTGCTTAACCAGTTTACGAGTTCACACGTTCATTCACCCAAACCAGTTAAAAGTTTTGCTCATTTGCTTTCCTTTTCTAAAACCTACTGGCTATACATGGTTACATTCAGAGGGGATCCTTCCTATTTTCCAGACACAAATTTTGTCCTTTGTTTTTGTAGACATAAATATTTGACCTTGATTTAACCCAGATGATTCATAATCACCTGAAATTGTGTCTTTTGTAATAATTAGTACAAAATGTTAAAAGGGTATTTTCTCGTTTAATACCAGTATGGTCTTAAATAAATGCATCAACTAAAATGTGGGCCATTGCACACTACAAAATGAACACAGTCCTTAACTTCATAGGTTAAATTTATTACATTTATTTTGCATGTAATTTTCCTTTTAGGCGAATTAGAACTCAAATAAAATGTCATCAATAGCCTTTTGTTGAAATGCACTTTTTTTTTCATCCTGTTAAACAGTTTAGTGGAAATTCATTGAAACGTCGCGTTAGTCTTGACACAATTCCCCGGTGATCCCGAGGTTCCTCGACCCTTATAATCCCGGAGTCGGTGGCTCGTCCCACGTGGTTCTCCAGCCTCTTATAAAAACTTTCCAGAGGCTCAAAATCGGCACAATGTCTGTTCGCACGAGAAACGAGCCTAACACAGAGACACACATTCACTCCGAGAGCTACGATGAAGAAGTATATTGGAAACGAACACTGGAAGTCAAAATGCCCAACAAAGGAGGACAATATCTTCATCTGAAGAACTAAAGAAGCGAATGATTATTTGGAAATACTGTAGTCTCCTTCTCTGACTGGTTTACACATCATCACCATGGATAATTTGAACTCGAAAGAGTGAAGAAATCACCGGGACACATCATAACAGCTCCTTTGTTTAGTCTGTGGGGTTTTACACGCGTAATACTGAGATACTTCCAGTCATGTCATGACGCATCAGACGCGTGCGTAAAAGTGCCATTCGCGGCTGTGCGTGGACAGATATCAAGAGCTCTGGGTACTTTATTATTGACATATCTCACATTTATCAACTTTGAGAAAATCTAATGGTCAACGATCCGTGATATCAGTCACGAATTGTGTTGAAATCATTGACAGAGTGACCAAATAATCACCCGCAGGAACACAGTCCAGACGTCGAGAGGATTTATCGCGTTTGCGTTTAATTCAGATCAATCCGGATCTCCTTTAAGAGTGGATTTAACACTTCTGAGTCTCACTTTTTTGAGAGAAAGAAGGCGGATACGAACTTGGTCGCATTCATCTCCACCAACCGCGTTCTGTTGATTATCACGGAAGATGAAAAGCTTGGTATTCGAAGTGCTTTGTTTTGTGTCCATCCTCGTCTCCATCCGCTGCACACCGGCACCGGACACCGAACCCCCGAGCATCAGCCCGAGCTGCGCGTCCTGCGGGCTCAGCCAGACGGATGGAGGCACACGGGTGGATGTGGATTTGTTGGAGGTGGTGAAGAGACACATTCTGAGCCGGTTACAGATGCGGGACAGACCCAACATCACACACCCCATCCCGAAGGCGGCGATGGTGACCGCGCTCAAGAAGCTCCACGCCGGGAAGGTGCGCGAGGACGGGAGGGTGGAGATCCCGAACCTGGATGGACACTCCACGTCCGCGAACGAGGTGGAAGAGGAGACCTCGGAGATCATCAGCTTCGCCGAGACAGGTGTGTATAAGATCGGGTGTGCGTTTAGCGGAGCGCGCTGCGCGGGCACGCACAGGTAACCTATATGTTTCCATTAGCCTACACTGTTTCTGTGCGCATTTTAAAGTAGAGGATCGCATCAGAAACGAGTGATGGAAACGCCAAATTTAAATTAAAAATCCCTTAAATCGCAAAAAAAAATAAATAAATAAATAAATATATATATATATATATATATATATATATATATATATATATATATATATATATATATGCATCAAAAAGTCACGTGACTTTGTGCTTTCACGGCAAAACCTGACTGCTTGTTCCACAGCATATGAAATATAGTTATGTTCAATTTGAAATGCTTGAGCAAAGTCTGTCATCATAGTATCTCTGTTTAATTGCCACCCAGAAACCTTTTATTAAAATATCAAAAAGAGCATTTAAAGTCATGGCACAGAAAACTCATGCATGCAGAAACCTGTTAAAGAGTCTAACTAAAGCCACTTGCTGCTTATAAATCAACACATTCTAGAATCTGCTCTCGACTGATCAAAATGCATCAGCGATAAATTATCTGATAGCAGTGAATCATGAAAACAGATACAGCTCAACTTTCAGTTGCTATTTTTTGTCCAAATGGCAGATCACAATGTTTCCTTTCAGTTTTAGTGTTTCTCACTCCAGACTGATCTGATGAGTGAATCTGGGAAGGAGCAGGACTGAGAAACACTCAAAGTGAGATAAATGCTCTTAATAATGGAATCATTGATCCGAAATAAAAACATTTGGTGAAAATGTGCTCACTCTCAGGTCCTGCAAGATGTAGATGAGTTTGTTTCTTCATCAGAGTTGGAGAAATGTAGCATTATGGATGCTCTGCAGTGAATGGGTGCCGTCAGAACGAGTAATCCACAGCACTCTAGTCCATCAGTTCATAAAGCCAAAAGCTTTATCATTAAGCTTATCCATAATAAAGGATTTTTGATGTGAGAGACATCACCCTTTTGTCTTCTCCAGATATTAACAGATGAACGCGAGTGGTTGTGGATTATTGTGATGTTTTTATCAACTGTTTGAACTTTCAATCTGACGGCACCCATTCACTGCAGAGCATCCATTGATGAGACACTGATGCAATGCTACATTTCTGATAATGAAACAAACTCATCTTGAATGACCTGAGGGAATTACATTACCATCATTTTTGGGTGAACTGTGCCTTTAAAGTTACTGGATGACAACTGAACAAACAATCGTCCATAGTGCCTTATAATCATATTTCATGCGTTTTCACCAGTGCATATTTTTTACAAAGACAAAAGATGTTTGTCTCGTTAATGTCTCAACAAAATGCAATAACTTCTCAAAAGTAATGTCACTGCAGTTGACGTCAAATAGCTACGTAGTAATCTAATATCAGTTAATGCAATTAAAGGCAGCATCAATAAAATCAAGTAAGGATATTTTTAGGATTGGGATCCATAAAGCTGCTTCAGAGAGTAAACTTGACCTTTAGCAGAAGTGTGGTGAGCATGCCACCATCAGTTCCCACTGGAAACATCTTTCCCTCTTGAATATCCTGTTACATTCAAAAATCTGTCACATTATGCAAGTAAAATGGGATGCAAAGAGCGTTTTGTGTTGACTTCACGAGCAGAATTGAGTTTTTTCAGCTTTAGCTTTTCAATGTATTGCATTTGCTAAACAAATCGAGCAGCATGCAGAAAGAGTTCAAGGTTAAAATAACTTCGGAAGCAAAGAGCTCACGCTTGCACTCACGTCACAGCACGCAGGATTGAATCTTACCAGCGCACCGCGGGTCCGGTCGCGAACGCCGCCCCGTGAAGTCCACACGATTTCAAGCACCATTTAGAACAAGGCAGCAATTATCCAAACCCAGAGCAGATCTGGACCTTTGACCCTGTGTGTTGTGCTGCTCGGTGACTGCCAGGATGAGATCCAGGAGCTGTTTACTGAAATGATGGAGCTCCTGACCGCTCCAGACACAGCCTGCTATTGTCCAATGCTTTCACAGAAGACTCAGAGCGGATGCAACATATTTTAGTTTCACAGATTTGCTTCTAAAATGTTGTCTGGTGGTTTAATAGTCACTATTTCTAGGGCTCTGCTTGAGAGAACCTGAGTTTTAAAATGTTTTACTTCCATAATGTGACGTATTTAAAAATGAAACAGACCTAAACATAATTTAAAGAATGGTTCTGACAAGATTGAGGACATCGACTGAAAAGTAAAGTCATTTTAGAGATGGAACAAGTATTATATTGCAATGATAGATTATAAAGACTATACTTTTTTTTTTTTTAAATAACATGCACTGATTAATCATTCACAATAAGACCAGGAGTATTAATAATAATAATAATTATTATTATTATATAATGCATAATACTTACTTAATGCTTTAAATCTCAAAAAAATAGAAAATATAAAAATATTGCGAATAAACAAAACAAAAAAAACAACAAAAAGCAAGTAATAATAATAATAGTAATAACAACAACAAAATGCAGCTCAAAGTTATCTACGGGTCAAAATAAAAAAAAATTACATCATTATAAAATAAAATAAACATAAGTAAAATAAAAAGGACGATAAAACAATAAAGAAATTATAAGAATTATTAAGAAATTATAATAAAAAGTATACATATTTTACATATTCATTGTAAAATCCAACTCATAGTGTTTTCGCAGCTCAGAATATAATTTTTTTTAAATATTTTATTAATAAAATAAATGATTAAAGGAAAAAGGAAGATAAAACAGAGAGGTTGCTATTTATAATAACTTTCACTAGTATGTCATTAAAAACATATAACGCTTAATGCTTTGTCTATTAAAAAAAAAAAAAAAAAAAAAAATATATATATATATATATATATATATATATATATTTTTTTTTTTTTTTTTTTTTTTTTTTTTTAAGTTAAAACAAGGAAATAATAATAATAATAAAATTCTGTAAATATATGCAATGCAAATTAAATCAATAATACAATTTTCAGAGACTTAAATATCATATCCAAAATCCAACTTATAACAAAAGTCAATATAATTTCCAAATCCAGATTCTTCTTTTTCAAAAATGCATGCATTTGTGATTGAACTCATTCCCGGTAGCCAGTCAGAAAGCGTTTTGGTGGTAAAGGCCCGCAGTCGCAGTGATCTGATGAAGTCGTCTCATTAGGATGCGGGGTGACCTCAGGACAAGGAGCTCTGGAAGACGTCCAGGATCTTCTTGAGGATCTGGTTTTCTTAAGAATGGTGCTGCCCTGCGCTGGCAGAGGCCGGAGTCCCTCTAGGTTTCTGTGACATCTTAATGGTGTGTGGAGACTCAGGTGAGGACGGCTGCCAAGAGGGACAATTCGCTCGCGCTCTCTATTAGAGCCAGTGATGAATGTGCTCCGCGCTTTGCAAAAGGCCTGAATCGAAACGGGAAGCCGTCCAACCTGTAATCATGCGTCACTGCTTGTTTTTAGCTGCGCTTTTACGCTTTGATTTGGCCAGCTGGAAGCGCTCTGACAGTAAACTCCATCCCTCCTGTGTTCAGGCATCACTAGTGCTCATATACTGCAGGCTAGTGATCAGAACAAGCTCTTCACACAGAGAAACTAGCGCTGTCTGTCAAACAAACATCTGTGGTGTCTGGAAATCACTTGGTTAGCCAAACAGATCGGTGCTAATCAGTGTTGGGATTGTTAACTAACTTCTGGCAACTGAAATCATGTTGATGCACATCTAAAATATACTAAAATAAAATATAAACATTTAAAGGCTTAAATAAAATACTAGATTGGAAACAAAATTTGGTATCTAAATGAAATTAAGTTTGAATTGAAACTAAAAATAACTAAAACTGAAACTGAAATAGAGTAAATTAAAACATATTGTTTTCGATAAGTGAAATAGAGGTCATATAAAACATAATATAATAAAATGTACAGTATAATATATAATAAAACATTAGATAAAAAATTAAAATGAAGAAGAACTAAAATACTAAACTACTAAAATGACTCAAACTGTAAATTAGAACAATTTTTTGGTAACTGAAATAAAGCTACTATAAATAAAATATATGTATAAAATAATTTCAAACTTGAAATGAAAATATATTATTAAGTTTAAACTGAATAACTACAGAAATAAATGTAAATAAAATAAATTTAAAAATCAGTAATTTAAATAAAACTGTTATAAAATAAAATCTAATATATATATATATATATATATATATATATATATATATAGAGAGAGAGAGAGAGAGAGAGAGAGAGAGAGAGAGGGAGCATATGAGAAGTAAAAAGTTCAATGAAAATGTATATATATATATAATTTTATTTTATTTTGGCACCTAACTAAAATGTTTTATTTGAAGAAAATAAAGTTACTAAAATTAAAGCTGAAATTAAAGTGAATTAAGATTAATTGCTTTGTCTTTTCAAATAAAGTTGATCTGAAATTAAACACAATAAATATATAATATATACTAAAACATCTGATGAAAAACAGTTATTTTTGTCTAAGTACTAAATATTAGTAAAACCAAAATAACAGTCAATTACAACTGCATAGAATTCCATACAAAAATAAAAACGTGTAGGCTAAGTAAAGCAAAATATGAATATATACTATAATATTGTATAAACACTGTTAAAATAAAACTGGT
The DNA here is from genome assembly GCF_003368295.1 of Carassius auratus. Lineage (NCBI taxonomy): Eukaryota > Metazoa > Chordata > Actinopteri > Cypriniformes > Cyprinidae > Carassius > Carassius auratus. The sequence goes on from NC_039253.1 coordinate 2,236,468, forward strand.
GTTAATACTCTTCCAAACGGTCAGACTCTTTTCTGTTTTCGCTTGTCAAGATTCTAAACAATCCACAGAAAGGAACCGGTTTATAAAAGACACCGAGGATAGCAAACAAGCAACCAGTGCACCCTAGCAACCTCATAGCAACATGCTAAAAACATTCCAACTTTAGCAAAAGCCTAGCAACAGCCTGTTAGCCTCCAACAACACACCGGCATCACGAAAGTCAGGAGAGCTCCTGCTGTTCCACTGACGCTAACTCAAGAGTTACATCTGTCCATTACATTCTGATTAAACATGTGTGTTAGGATTTCTCTTGCATGGATTTACTGGATGTGCTACTTATATATTATACATATAATAACCTTCATTAGCATGTCATATATATCTATAGTAGTCACTTTTATGATGATATGATTTGTGAAGCATCATATAGTTTAACATTGTTAGTATTGTTTTGTATTATATATCACTATTATTATATATTATTATGCTGTAAATAAGGATCATGCACATATTAGTAGTATTTTTCTACATTTATGCTAGATTTAAAGTGAATTTAAGGTTTAACATAAAATTAATTCACAGATTAACTCTTATTTTTTTTATATATATACTACTATTAATATGTATTATGTATATATTAGTAGCACTTTTGCTAAATTTATGTTTCGTTTAATATTAAATAGAATAAAATAGATGAATATCCGTTATATTAATATGCATTAAACACGTATTTCAGTAGTATTTTTAGTATTTAAGTTGTATTAGTATGCTACATTTGTTTTAAATGAATGTTTAATAGAATCAAATAAATACATTGGCTTTGAATGTGAGAATATTTATTATTATTTTGTGTGCACATTTAAATTGAAAGCATTTTGTTTTATTTAACGTAAAATTAAACTAGTGCTGTCAAACGATTAATCGCGATTAATCGCATCCAAAATAAGTTTTTATTTACATAATATATCTGTGTGTACTGTGTATTTTTATTATGTATACAGTATATAAATAAACACACATACAGTATTTATCTTTAAAAAAATAAATGTACATATTTATATCCATATAATGTATATCATATATAAATATATTTAATATTTAAGCGTAACTATTTTTCTTAAATACATACATGCATGAGTGTGTTTTTATATATATATATATATATATATATATATATATATATATATATATATATATACATACAGCACACACACTTATACTAAGTAAACAAACAAACAAACAAACTTTTATTTTGGATGTGATTAAACACGATTAATCGTTTTACTGCACTAAATTAAACTTAAATTTAGCATCAGTGTAGCAAAATACTACTAAAACACACATAACACAAATGTTTCATAAAAATGTAAAAACTAAATATTTTTGGGTGAACTTTCCCTTTAATACACTCTTTTGTGACTGGGAAGAAAAAAGTATATTTGGGAAGAATCTGTGAAGCATCATAGTGCCATATTATTCGTTATTGTTACTAATGAAAGTTTTCATAACATATTAACTCTAATTCAGCTGGACAGAGTTTACATTTAAATGAGTTACAGAGCTGTGCTGAAACCAAATGTGATTATCCAATCAGAAGCCTGCGAGCTGCCCATGTGACTCTCTCTCTCTCTCTCTCTTTCTGCACAGCTGCACTCAGCATGATACACAATTACACACATATTCAAAATATTTTTTGATTTATTTTTAAACATTTCAATTTTATGTGTGTTTTGTGGATACTTTTCAGCCAAACTCCTGAGGGCTTGGATTTATTATTCCATTACAGAGAGACAGAAATCTCATATTTCTAGTTTTATCTAGAAGTCTCTTTGGTCACACGACAAACCCAAGAGAGAGAGAGAGAAACCTGAAGCATGTCGCATTAGTTTCTTTGCTAAGTCGGTCATGTGATCAGACGCGTGATAAAGCAGGTGTAACATCCGGAGAAGTGTGTATGTATGGTGTGTATGGTTTGTAATCAGAAGAGATGGGTTTTGGTGAATCTGGAGTGGTCTGTGGCTCCAGAAGCGGTCAGTATCATGTAAATATGTTCTTTTGTGGATGTCAAAGGGATGTGCTTGATCGCGCTCTCACTGTACGGCTGTATGTCCACGGTTCCTGTGACGTCACGCGGCTCATTGTGTGTCTCTGCGGTTCACAGGAAGTCTTTGCTGGTTTGTGTTGTTCTCTCACAAGCTCTCTGACTCCTGTCATCTCAATCCAGACCCCCGGCAGCTCTGGACCGGACGCCTGAATAACGCCGCTGTCACGGGACCCTGAGAACACACATTTAACCATACAATAATCATCAGGGCACGTCTCGGCAATATTACACCCTAAAATCTGAAGAAAGAAATACAAAATATTTTTTTTGCATGAGGATTTATTATATTCTGCACAAAATTAAGTTCATTTATTGAACGATTTTGGTTTGTTTTGATTTTTTTATCGTGATTTGAATTGCAAAGTATTTATTTATTTCTTGCCTTTAATTTATGCTGAGTTTGGATTTAATCTCATGAAAACTTCTAAGAACAGTTAAGAAATAAGAAATAACATTTTGGCACAAAGATAAAAAAATTTTGTTTAATTTTGGAAGCAAAAATATATTTTTTGATTAAATATAAAATAGTTTTTTTCTGCAAAAAAGCCTATTATAAGACAACAAAAAATATTAAAATTCCCCTATTACAATAACTGTACTGTCAAAAAGGTACATTATTAAATTGTAAAGTTAAAGAAAAATAATAAAAAAAATTACCTGTAAGTAAAATAACTGTTTTACAGTAATGAGAATCTCATGAGACTGAACACGATTTAGTGTGTCTAGGTTGAAGTGGTCCCAGTTAAGGGGGCCATTCACAAGGCCCTTAGAATTTCACTGCCCTCTCTGAATGTCCGTGTCTCAAGTCTTTATCCTATAGACTTTGAGTTCACCAGGTTCGTTGGGTTCACAGGGAGCATATCGCCCAAGTCAGCTGTGAATTGATCCTTTCTATCTTTTCTTGATCCCACAGACGAAGCGCTGACCTCCAAAACCAGCCTGTTTTTCGTGATATCCAACGAGGGCAACCAGAACCTCCATGTGTCCCAAGCCAGTCTGTGGTTGTACTTCAAGATTCTCCCAAATGTTTTGGAGAAAGGTTTGAGGAGGAAGGTCACGGTGAAGGTTTACTCGCAGGAACCGGGACTCGGGAGCAAGTGGAACTTGGTGGAGAAGCGCGTGGATCTCAAACGCAGCGGATGGCACACTTTTCCATTGACGGAGGCCGTGCAAATGGTTTTTGCCAAAGGCAATCGCCGGCAGAACCTGGATGTACGGTGTGAAGTGTGCGATAAGATGGGTGTCATGCCTATTTTGGTGAACACAGCCGATGAATCCCATCGTCCATTCCTTGTGGTCCAAGCACGAGCGGCCGACAACAAACACCGCATCCGCAAACGAGGTCTTGAATGCGATGGAAGCAGCAGCTTGTGTTGCCGCCAACAGTTTTACATCGACTTCCGCCTCATCGGCTGGAACGATTGGATCATCGCCCCATCAGGGTACTTTGGGAATTATTGCGAAGGGAATTGTCCGGCGTACATGGCCGGAGTTCCCGGATCTGCTTCATCTTTCCACACGGCCGTCGTAAACCAATACCGCATGCGAGGAATGAGTCCGGGATCCATGAACTCCTGCTGCATCCCCACCAAACTCAGCACCATGTCCATGCTGTACTTCGACGACGAATACAACATCGTGAAACGCGATGTGCCCAACATGATCGTCGAGGAGTGCGGCTGTGCTTGAGACTTCCAAATTATCATAGTAAGAAACTAATATTTATGACTCATACGTGCTCACAAATCCCCAACTCTTCCACGCATCTTTGTACATATATTTATGTTCTTTAATCATCGAGCAATTTAGTTCCAGTCTACAGGTTTGTACGATTCTGTCACGTCAAAGGGATGGGATTGCTTTTATCTCCGTTTACACTTTTATTGGCATCGATGGTCATCCGTTAGACAAGAGGTTCTTTAGATCACTAAAAAAAAATTTTCACACAAGAGATTGTTCAGCCGTAAATGAAAATTTGCTGTTAATTTACTCACCTTCAGGTCATCCAAGACGTAGGTGACTTTTTTCCTCAGTAGAGCAGTGAAGAAGATTTTTAGCTGAAGCAGATATATTGAGTTCTTATGAAGCGAAACAATCAGTCTGTGCAAGAAACTGAATTTTTTTTATAACCTTATTTCCTTCAATCCAGAGCCTCAGGCATACTCTTTTCCATTAAACAGGTTCTTTCAATGAACTGATTCAATTCAATAGTTCATGTAATGATGCAATGATGTCAAGTATACAAAATTATATTATTAAAGCATCCAATAAAGATGTGCAACGTGGATGTTTTGCATATAAAGTGACCAAACTAGTCGTAATCAGCTAAACTTTTTACATTAACCATCTAAACATTCATTTCACCCCTTCATTCGAGTGTTTGGTTCATGCATGGTCTTTGGTCCCAATCAAGAGGAACTGGAGCACCGAATGATTCATTCATCATAGGATCAGACACAATGCTATTTCGGTTCATGACTGTCATGACTGTCAGGTGTCCCAAAGAAATTTCTTATTCAGTAAATGTAGATCTGTGCTGCTTGACCCACAAACTGTTTCAGACCATTCAGTTCAACCTGATGAATTGATTTAACTAACTCACTAAAATGAACTGGTTCAAAAGAATCATTCATTCGTGAACTGGACATCTCTCTGGACCGTTTGCCTGAGGCTCTGGATTACTAGGAATAATGTTGTAAATAATGTTTACAGATTGATTTGCTTCATAAGACCTCAATATATCATCAGTAATTTTGCATTCCTTGATAAGTCTTTTTTAAATTTTTATCAAAAACAGGCAGTCGCTGATCTGCATTGTTTGATAAACCAAGGACCACGTTTCAAAACACATCTTCTTTACTTTTCAACTGAAGAACAAAGTCACTTACATCTAGGATGGTCTGAGGGGGAGTAAATCAACAGCACATTTTCATTTTTGGGTGAACTGTCCCTTTAAGAACTTGACTGAAAGATTTTTTGGGCAACCAAAAATGGTTCTTTTATGGCATCGCTAAGAAAGCCCTTCCTTTTCAAACCTTTATTTTTTAAGAGTGTAGTAAGTTCTTGTCTTTAAAAATGGAAAGAGGAGGGTTGATCTTCTCAAAAGACTTTTATATCTGTGTACCTCCCCGATAAGCACTGACCATCTTCTCAAAGCAACGCCAGCACTTCCCACATCGAGTCCATTGAGTGACAACCAATCCATTTGAGAGCATCCATCTTCAACGATCATCTGCAAAGAGCTACAACAGTCCTTGTGCTTCTTGACAGACATGAGATCCATTTATAAATCATGAGGCATGTTTTGTTATGTCTCGGTTGTGAATATTCATGCAACAAGCCGAAGACATGCTTCTGAAACACAAGCGAATCCAGTGATCTCGTAAATCGGCAAACTCTTCAGTTACATCATGGTGCAGCATAGCACTTGCAAAAAATATTGAAAATGCACGATATAAAGCACTTGCAGACTTAAAAATGCCTTTGAAGGTACCAAGTGGCACGCCTCATTCACGATTCCTCTGAAATAAGTGCCGCACAAGCTATGCAATGTATAGTAGTGACCTACACCGGATGACCCACTTGTTATGAAACGTTTTCAATACTTGAAATGTAAACTTTCGCTTCCTACTCTGAGCGGATGGTTGTTACAATGTTTGCACTGAAGTTGCATTATTAGTAAAGAAAAAAATCTGCCATTGAAAAAAAAAACAAGAAAAGATATTTTTATAAAAGCTGAAACTGAATTCTGCTCAAATGTATTATACCGAATTATGGAACCAAAGAGGCCAAGATTTTAGCTATTGTGAGATGGCAATGCCATCGGATTCTTTTGTAAAATACTTTTTTAATACGCAAGAGGCCTAAACAATGTATCAGGGTACAACAGAATGGATTCCATTTTCAAGTTGTTGTTTTGTACAGTAGATAAATGGAACATTTCATATTTTTCCATCCACTTAATTTTTTTTTTCCAGTTTTCTATTTAATACTTCTGTAGCGTCTATTCCAGAATCATTTTAAAGTCAAATACATGCCATCACTGTACAGTTTATGTAAGATAAAAATGCTTTTAAATATTTTGTTCTTTGTAACTGTTATGAAATAAATTTCTTATACTGGATCAAAATCGACTTGTGTTACTTTTACATTCATGTTTATGCATTTAGCTGATGCTTTTATCCATTGCATTCAAGGTCTGCACTTTAACAGTTCATGCATGCTCTGGGAATCGAACCCATGACCTTGGCGTTACTCGTGCCATGTTTGTGGGTTTGATTCCCAGGAAATGCATGAAGATATTATATTTTCTAAGGCAAGCTACAGTACACTAGCTATGTTTGCATCCACTTACTTTACACTTACTACAATTTTAATCAAAATTACACCTTTAGAAAATATAATGCATTCAAACACATGACAAAAAAACAATTTCAGATGTAATAGCAAATATGCAAATATAATAATGCATATTAACTTTGGTTATGAATATACAATGCGAAATATTTTGGGATATTTTGAGAATTTGTGCAATAAGTCTTCTCCAGTCTTACAAGGATCAGACCAAATTTTAAGTTGTAAAATCAATTTTCCAGTCAGCTGCTAATCTTAAATCTTGTTTGCGTCAGGTTTGATGTAAATGATGTTTGTTTGTGAGACACACGAGAAACCAATGTTTGATGTCACTGTGATCACATATGTTGAGAGTTGCAATATAGTGCACTAGTCGTATGGAATATTATTTCCATACCCCAAACTGTCTTTACCACAAGTCATGACAGATTTCTACTTCAGTCCAAACTGAACAACACTGACCACGTCACTTTAATAAAGCTCTGAACATCCCAAATCCGTCACCACTGCAATTATGGCATACGTGCACATTAGTGCGTGTGTCATGTGTGTTTGTCAGCAGAAGCCAAATTACATGTTTTGGAAAAACACACACAACCTCTCCATCACACAGTGCTGAGTATTTCTGCGAGGAAGTTTTGCTAACCCACGCTGCATTTTTTGATAAAAAATACAGTAAAAAGTGAAATATTATTACAATTTTAAATAACTGTTTTCTATGTGGATATATTGTAAAATGTAATTTATTTCTGTCATGCACAGCTGTATTTTCAGCATCATTCCTCCAGTCTTCAGTGTCAAATGTTCTTCAGAAATCTATCTATCTATCTATTGTGAGATTAAAAGTAGCAATTATGTTTTTTGTTTTTGTTTTTTTTTGTGGTAGAAATGTGCAAAATGTTACTTAAGCACCAAGCCAACATGTAAAATTATTTCTTTAGGATCATGTGACACTGAAGTCTGGAGTAATGCTGCTGAAAATTCAGCTTTGATCACAGAAATAAAAAAACATTTTAACAAACATTACAATAAAAAAAAAATTCTAAATCCGTAATAATATTTCTCAATTTTTAATGTATTTTTTTATTTTTTTATAAAATAAATGTAGCCTTGGTGAGCAAAAGAGACTTCCTTCCAAAACAATAAAGAAATCTTTTGATCAGTAATGAAGTGATGAAAGTCCAGCTAAACTGCTTAAACAATCTGAAAGCAGTACACTTCGTCTCCTGATCTCTAAAAGAGCAACACCAGCGCAATAACACTGAATGATGTGGACAGAGTTTGACAATCTTTTTCCAGCACCCGCACAAAACAACACAGCCACTTTAATATTTGGAGTCTAATGCGATGCTCGTTTTCCTCCAAAGGCTGAGCTGAACTTTATTTTACAGATTTGTAGAGTTTATTTCCAGCAGACAGAATCGTCTCTCAGCCCAAATACACAAAAAAAGAAACAGTGTTGAACAGATCATGTGAGAGCAAAAGCAAACTCCAAGACCATACCAAATATGGTGAGTTCCTCAAGCCCGGGCATCTTAAACCCGTCAGAGTAATGAGCAGCGACTGTAAAACAATGAATTCACTTCACCTCAATAGATGCACAACTGTTTGATATTGCAATAAACTTCAGCTGCTAATAAATGTCTCGTGTATCTGTCGCCGCATATAGCTTGTTTGTCATCAGGCGACTGTAAAACGCTCCAGAATGTTTCATCCTCGTGAGTTTGCGGAAAAGAATTCCTGGAATGTTCCACTTCAGTAATCAAAATATGTTGATCGCAGATATTTTTACCCACCGCATTCAGGAGACGCTAATACTGAAAAAGGCCTGATTCCAGCTCAAGCAGGTCTCAGTGCTTTAAAGGACAAGTTAAAGGGGTCATACGGTGTGATTTTAAGTTTTTCTTTCTCTTTGGACCGTTCCTGCATAGATAAGATCCCTAAAGTTGCAAAGACTGAAGTCTCAAACCCAAAGGTGTAGACTCATCCACGCCCTCCCAAAACGCCTCGTTTAAACACGCCCCCACATGTCTACGTCACTGTGTGTGAAGATTTGCAAATGTTCATGCAAAGATCGAAGGCCTAAAGGCGGGCGTACACGGTGCGATTTTTGCTGTCGTACGAGTTTGCATGCGATTTTTTTCAGTTGTGTGGAAATCCCGTATTCTCGTATGGTCGCAGCTCCCCGACCTCCCGATCATTTTTAAACATGTCTAAAAAGTTTGTGAGCTATCTGTTTGAATTCGTGACATGTGTGCGGTTGGACGAGCCGATTTGTTGATTTATCTGAAGTTGACCAATCACGAACTAGGAAAACCACAGAAGAAGAAAGACGAAGATGGCAGCGCCACGGCGAATTTGGACTGTTGACCAGGAGGATAAACTCGCTGAAGTCTGACAGGAACAGCGAGTGCTGTATGATGTTTCTAGCAACATGTACATGCTTTTTAGTTTTCTCTCTCTCTCTCTCTGTCTCTTTCTCTCTCTCTCTCACACACACACACACACACACACACACACGCATATGTAGTTTACAGGGAATCTCCATAGACATAACAGTATTCTATACTTTATATCCCCATACACTACCTCTATCCATCACGGAAAATGCATGTTTAAAATGTATATTAAACACCTTATAGTATTTTTTAAATACTGCTTCAAGTCAAACGCGTCTATCAACTTCGTGCGATTGCTTCTGGAATTCGCAGGTTGTAAAATCATGTCGTATATCATCTCGTCCGTGCGATTTTCAGATAAACTCACTTGTGCCGTGTGCGTGGACATACGATCTTCCGACGATCCGAATTCGCACTGTGTACGCCCACCTTAACTATGATTCTCAGTTTTGTATTGTTGTTTCTGCCAGCGTCATGTTGTGGAGACACTGTTTCGCTGTCAAACTGAAGCTACTTTGTTTGGCCTTCAAAAAGAGGACAAAACTAGAAATCAGTGGTTAAGTTGTGTTTAGTCCCAGAACAGTTCAACCTAAATATTCAGATGTGTGCGGCACATTTTATGGAGGACTGTTTCCTGATCATGGGATGGAAGACTACAAATGCTGGCTGTTCTGACTCACAGTCTGTAAGTATGTTTACATATTTAAAGGATTTGCCACTGATGATGTAAACGCAAGATTTGAGCAGTGTAGAGTAGGCTTTTTGTTTGTCATTTTTCCGATTATAAATGCAGACAAGGTTTTATGTTTATGCCGCACGATACGACGCAACACAACGCGTAAAAGTAATTTTAATCCATATTTATTTCCACACTGGATGCAACCAAATACTTCATTTGTAATGGGTGTGAATGTTTTCGTCTTGTAGCGCCGGTGTTCTGACCAGGACATGCATCACAGTATGTTAAGGGGCAGAACATTTCCGTCACACCCTTGAGGTATTCAGCCAATCACAATGCACTTGACAGCTGGCCAATCAGAGCACACCTTGCTTTTCAGAACGATGAGCTTTGTAAAAAACGATGCGTTTCAGAAAGTGGGGCATAGAGGAGAAACAATAGTGTATTATATGGAAAATAATGTGTTTAATAACACATTGCATTACACCAAATACACAAAATAATGTTCTTTTTAGCAACATCATATGACCCCTTTAACTTTTGTAAATCAAGATTCTGTCATCTTTTACTCAAGCTGTCACAAACACAAGACTTTATATCGCAAAACAAAATGAGATGTTACGCAGAAAATCTCAGATGCTTTTTATATATATATAAAGTATTCATTTTAGTCATTTTAGTATTTAAACTCAATTAAATTAGTTTCCAATACAACAATTATAATTTTTGATTTCGATTTTCAGTATTTAGATTTAATTTCAGCTTTATTTGATTTACCGAAACAGATTTTTGATAGTTTTAGTTAACAATTAACAATAACATCATAGTTCCTCATCAGGTATGACTTGCAATATATTTGTCTGCACTCCTTTAACAGAAAGGAAAAAGAAAAAACACCATCTACTGCAATCGCATTGAAATGCTTTAAACTGAGTGTGACATTTTCATTCTTGCTGAACAGAAAGGCTTCGATACGCCAATCCAAAGAGCTGTTTGTTCAAACACAGATCTCAAAGAGAGTCCAGTATAAACTCCAGATCATCTCAGAGTAAATCCATCTCAGGCCTGTCATTCTGACGGTCCTCTTACAACAAACACAGCAGTCATTTGTGGGCCCCCGAGACCCCGCGCCATCATTTATCACTTGACATGTAGATGCTTGAAGCGATTCTGACACGCCACCCCATAAACACATGTTTTCCCACAGAACAAAAATCAGTTCCATCCTTTTTCATGATGTCGAAGGGGGGAAACTACACAGAAAGAAGAACGGCCAGAGCAATTACAGATGGAAAAAATGCATTTCTTTTTTAGCTTGTGGTCACATTCGCACGGAAACAACATACTGCCTTTCTGGAACAAGATGAGAATAACATCTCGGCCCACGATTAACAGATATTGCAGAACAAAGGCGAGTTCTTTGTGTGTCTTTTTTCAATATCAGGTGCATTTCGGCGGGCCCTAAGCTTGTCACTTTATCCCGAGGGAAAGAATAAAGACAGATTTCTTTGGAAATGACAGTGGTTTTATGAAGGGACACAAAAGATGGACTTGGCATATCATTCCGCTTAATCCCATAGAAGAGGGACTGGGGCTCTATTCAAGTCTTGTCACTTTAGTATTGGGATACTATTAAATTGAACAGGTGGATTTCCTATAGAGGCCAAAGCAGGGCCCCTCATTGTCATAACCGCTGGCGGGGCCCCATATGTCAGCTCTTCCTGTTTGTTCTTCTCAAACGGGACGGACTGCGGAGATAACTTTGAAGATTTCAGTATAATATAGCTTGTTTGTTTTGCTGTAGAAGTGTGTAATCGAATGCATTTTTGGATGCTACCAATGGTGTTGGTTTCCAGGCAGAACGATCAGTTTTTCTGGGGAATGTTTTGGAAACCTGTTTGGAAACAGTCATGAGTTGTGTTTGTTACTGTAAGCATCAGCATTGTTAGGAAAATTCGACTAACTGTTCCAAGAGATGTGGTATAGAAACTATTTTCACTTACAAATGGCAAGTCGATTTCACAATTGATCACAAAGAAACAGGAAGTAAGAAAGTGGGTTAAATGTGAGATTGAAGTAGAAGGACGGAAATATTTTCTTGTAAATGTACTCCAATAAAACATAAAAAAACAGCACAGAAGGTGCTGAATTTACAGTAAATAGTAATAATAAAATAGTTATTTCAGATATAATTTTAACCACCAATTTTACCAAAAATGTCACAAATTTTACCATTTTAAGACTGTATTTATAGACTGAAACATAGTAGGTATTCTAGAGCTACTCAACATATAGAACTGCTTAAAAGCATATATATATATATATATATATATATATATATATATATATATATATATATATATATATATATATATATATATATATATATATATATACGTTTTATTAATATTTTCATAGTGTTATAAAATAATAATTTAAAGCATAAGTTTGTAACTACTGAGTTTATTTAAAAAAATGTTTAAATTTTGACATTTTAGTAAACAAAAATGATGGTTTTAAAGCATATAGGTTTTCTAGAGCTAATCATCAAATATAATTATGTAAAAAGTTATGTAATAGTGTTTAAAGTTTAATGTTTTATTGCAAAAAATATATTTATAGTTTTAGTTTTCAAAGGCCAATTAATGTAAATAATTACATAATAATTATAAAGTAATTAATAATTACAATCAATCAATCAGTCAATTGATCAATTAACAAATCTTTTTACAAAATAGCGGTTAAAGTGTTTAAAGCAAAAATATATTTATAGTATATATATATTTATATATTTATATATAAATATATAAAATATATTTAATATATAGTTTTAATTAGAAAACAATCTAATTAGTTGTGTGGTCGCAAAAATGTTAATATTTCAACGTACCCAAAGCATAAATTCTGCATACACATACCACTCTCTATTAGAAATGAATGGCTTCTGGTCTGCTGTTAGTCAGCAATAGTGAAAGTCAGTTTAAAGGGTTAGTTCACCCAAAAATGAAAATTAGGCTGCGTTTTACTCCCCCCATGCGCATCCTAAGCGTGTATGACTTTCTTCTTTCAGACGACTCCAGTTGGAGTTATATTAAAAATTGAAAAAAGAAAAATCACCCATCCATTAAACAGTGTCTCACACGGCTCCAGGTGGTGAACAAAGGCCTCCTGTAGTGACGTTTTTTTAAGAAAAATATCCATATTCAAAAAGTAACAATCACTTTAATCTAGCTTCCTTATGTTTTGAATATGGATATTTTTCTTACCAAAACGCATCGATTCGCTACAGGGGACCACCTGGAGCCGCTTTTTATTTCACTTCTTTTGGACTGAAGCAATGCAACACCCGCTGACTGCAATGATAGAGCTCGAAAGATCAAAGACAGTTTTTAATATATCTCCGACTGGATTCGTCTGAAAGAAGAAAGTCACTGGATGCCTCAGGGATGAGTAAGACACAGCCTAATTTTCATTTTTTGGTGAACTAAATCTTTTACTATTACAGACATTCTTCAAATGATTGGCTGCTGAAAAAAATCCAATAGACTTTTTCTGAATGAAGAACCTAGCTATAAGAAACAACTACACAGAATAGCCCAGTAACTACTGTAGTAAGCACCCTAACTAGTGATGGTAATATCTGCACTTGATGCACCACTCATATTTTCTCATATTTTATGTGTTTTTAACAATAAAAGCAAAAGCAGATTTGTTTTGTGACAGGAGACCGTTCTAACATCTCAAAGCCGACTGAAAAACAACATTTGTTGCTCGCAGAGAGCGAGCGGCGCGAGGACAGAAGTGTTCCCTGCATGCGTCAGGGTTCAGGAACGCCACTTCAGCCCTCATGACTGGAGTGTTAGCCGTCCTGTCATACCCAGCCGTCTGGACAGGAACACGACTCCAGGGGCCGATAATGCTGGGATGAGTCACCAGACGCCAGGAAAATAACCTGAGGGGCCCTGGTCACTACAGACGGGGCCGTGACATAAACAAGCTGTCTTACATAGCAGTTAAACACGGCGAGGAGTGAGTGAAACACCAGCATGAGTGCATCTACTGAAAACATGAACTAAACAAGAACTCAGACTCAGTGACCAGCATCTGAAAGTGAAAAAAACAAAACAATAAAAAATTATATTAAAAGGCATACTATGAAATTGAGTAAAACACATTATTTGGCAAGCGAAGAAAGGTGTTCAACAAATGTGAATTGAATTGTGACTCAATTGAATCAATATCATATAGAAGATCAAAAATGTAAATCAAAGTTGTCCTACGACAAGAATGCATTTTGGTTTTAGGTTTAAGTACAACTTTGATGAAAGGTTTTGATCCACTTCAAATGTTGACAACTGTAACTGATGTACTTTTGCAGAACCGAGACAACACTATTGTTTAACAATTGAATAATAATTGAATAACACTATTGTTTAATTCAATTTAATTAACATTCAATATTCAAAGAATCCTCATCATTACTGACTCAATTAAATTGATTAACGAACCCTTCTAAAAGTTGAACTAAATGTTTCAAATTGATTAATTTTACAAGATTAACACTGTTATTGAACGAAACTGAATCAACATTAAACTGAGCTGAACAATGACACTTCTGTCTGCTAAATTGAATTTATTTCATAATTGATTGAATTTTGCAATACTGACAGTGTTACTGACCTTAAATGAATCAACACTGAAATTAATAGAGTTGAATAATGACACTGTTGCCGGCTAAATTGAATTTGCAGCATAATTGATAAACTTTTCAAGACTGACACTTTTATTTAATTTAATTAAATCAACACTGAAATGAACTGAGATGAATAATGACATTATTAATGGTCTTCAAAACGGATGAATTTATCTAATTAAGTAAAATTTCATTAAAACAGAATTTTTTTATTGAGAATGATGAATGGCATTTCTGAGTTATTTATAGCTGAACTGGATTTTTTTATTAATGATGAAATTTGTAACATCAACACTTATCAAACTGAATTGAATTAACATCGCATTGACTTGAGATGAATCACATTATTGCTTTCCACAGAGTTGCTCATAGCTGAAATTAATTTCATAATTGATAAACTTTGCAGAATTGACACTGTTAATTAAGTGTCAACATTGAACTAAATTGATCTGAATAATGAAACTGTCTGCTGAATTCAATTTCTTTCATAATTGATGAATTTTGCATCATTGACACTTTAATATTCCTGTTTACTACAGTGACTCTGCTTTGAAACAGTGCGTATTCCATAAAGCACTATAGAAATTAATGTGGCATGACTTTTTTTTGACGTTTTTCATAAAGTATTTGAGTAACTAATCCACCACAGAATCCATCCGGACAGGACTGAGGTAAATAAGACGTTCAGCGTGTGGATAAAACAGACCTTGTATAAGCTTTAACCCGGTTTACAGGAACTATAATCTCATAATCTTTTAAACTAAACAATAGATTTCTCCATATGTTTATGAACATATGGATTATGAGTGACAAGCTGCATGTGACAAATGGTTTATGCTTTTGAAGTTTGTTTCTGCCTACTGTAAACAAATGTTTTCATTATTATTTTACTGTAGCACTAAAAACTACTTTTACTGTGGTATGATTGGTATGAGATCAGTTTGGTATGATCTTAAAACAGTAAGTACAATATATATAAAATATATAATATATAATTGTTGTTGTAATGGTTTTGAGGGAATAGTCATACCAAGTTTGAATGCCATAAAGTATTTGAGTAAGTTTCTCAAATATTTTATGGATGCACACACACACACACACACACACACACAGATACATACTGTACATATACAGACATATACATAAATTATATATAAAAACACATTATTTATATATATATATATATATATATATATATATATATATATATATATATATATATATATATATATATATATATATGTAGTGTTCCTGTAGCTCAATTGGTAGATCATTGCGATTTCAAGCGCAAGGTTGTGGGTTCAATTCCCTGGGAACACATGAAAGGTAAAACTAGCCTGAATGCACTGTAAGTCGCTGCTAAATGCATAAATTTAATTTAATTGTATTTATTTTTAATTATATATATAAATATATATATATGTAATATGTGAAATATATTTTTTTTTGAATGTTTTACTTTTATACAAAGTAAAGAATCTATATACTTAATTTAAATATATAATATCAATATATTTAAATGCAATCATTCTAAAGAATTTTAAGTTTTTTTTTAAAAGGTAAAATTTACCAGCATTTCTCTGCTTTAACTTTTACCCCAGCTAGAGTTACGTTCCCTTTATAATAAATTAGCAAGAAGTCTGTAGTCCGATGTTCTTTCATAAAGAACTTACTAAATATAAATGATATAAATAAATTGCATTTTAAATGTATTTGCTATTTATTTTTTTTAACTACTGTTCTAAATCTGGCCCCCCAGTTCCGTCAAATGGAGCGTTTATCAGCGTTTCCGCTGTTCCTAGAAGACACAAGCGCACCAGAAGATCCTTTAGGTACAAGTACTACTTGTGGCATCAGGACAAAGGCTCTAGCTTTCATAACCGGCTGCGTGTTATATTGTGCCATCAAAAGGTCCAGATGGTTTGGTGCTGCTCCTGAGGGTCCCGGCCCGCTTCAGACGCCGGGTTACCATTGCGCTACAAAGCAGACCCTTCCCCTCATGAATATTCATGAGGACAGTGCACTTGTTAGGAGCCATGACCACCTCCCATCATTTGAATATTCATAACAAGCCCGGCTCAGGAAAAGGGTGACGTCTGTGCGCCTCATGAATATTCAACGGAAACTTCCCAAAGGTTTAGGACGCAGAGTTTTGTGCAAACAAATTTCACGCTACATCTGCAGAGGACACACCTCCTCCAGCACAGATAATGAGGAGGATTCAGAGAGATTCGCGGCTTGTTCGATGGCAGATGCCGCTCTATTGTGGGGTCGAGGGAGAGGATTATGACCAGTCATAATAAAACACTTATTGGGGATTTATACAACAACAGCAATCTGAGAAGTTTCAAATCAAGCATGGCGTAATGCTTTTCAAAGTTGAAGAGCAGGAAAACGCTTGCGACCCTGCCAATTAAACACTGATAAAGAGACGCCCATCTTCTTTCAAAGGCGTAGTCGCTTTGTGTAATAAAATCACATTCATTTGTCATGTTACTGTAGGGCCAATTCAGCAGAACTCTAGAACCGCAGCAGTTCTTGATGGTAAGACCCACAAATCCTAGATCAAATGTCAGACGAGAGCGCTGGTGGAAATTAGGGCCTGAAAATTGGGTCAAAAAAACAAAGGATTACTCCAAAATTATTCATCCCCTGCAGCATTCGTGGTATGCCTCTGATCTCGCCATAAGCAAACCCGCGTACGCCCAAATTATCATATTTGGCTTATGTTACAAATCCAAGTTTGGATTCAAGGAAACCCTGAAACAAACCGTAATATCAAACAGACCTTGAGTGACTAACAAAAATATCACACAATATCGCTTGGAATCTGGGATATTCTGAATAAAGCAGGATGGGAAAATGACATGCATGAAGTATTATATTTCGGTCAACATTCATGCACATGGCAGACACTTTAATAGAAAGTGGTTTATTGTGCATTTAAAGGAACAGCTCATCCAAAGTGTCATCCTCAGGCCATACGAGATTTAGATGAGTTTGTTTCTTCATCAAGTTTGGAGAAATTCACCCATTCTCTGCAGAAGATGCATTGCTGAGCAAGCTGAAATCTCAAAGAAGCAATTTAATATTAATGCAATCTTGCCGTCAGAAGAAAACGATTGACTGGAGAGACTGAACTTCAGTTTTAGGCAGCATTTGGCATCTGAAGAGCCCCACTTTGGTGTTACTGGACCGAGAGCTTGTCATCCTGCCAGACTGAAGGAATTTGCCCAAACACCTGTGGATTACTGCTGCATTCCTGATATAGCAATGTGCTTCTGTTGCTGACGGAGGCCTCGAACCGAGGGACGGGTCCAGCTCGGGTCTCCAGTGGTTTTGGGTGAACAGCAGCATCAAAAAAGCAGATCAGATACTAAGAATAATACAAATTGACACGATGTGACCTGATTCATTCCATTTCTCTGTTATGATTTATTCCAGTATCAACTTTGCTTTGTTTCAGACGCTTCTCTTATAAGAGAAATAGGAATGGAAACAGATAAGAAAAATTGATGACACATAATTTGGAAGAATCTCCATGAGAAATATTGCAATAGGGTCCCAATAGTTAACGTTACTTAATCAATGCAATTAACAATAAGCAATACTAGTAAAGGCCTTTTAACACAACGATAACTACATTAGTGTCCACATTGATAACAAACACGATACGTTCGGTTTATTATAAGCTCTTATGTGCTGCAGTTTTGTCCTCTTTTAAAGTTTCTGTTAAGCTGTCAGTGTTTTTATAACTCATCCGCTGGAAAAAGGTTTGTTCTGATACCAACAATATAATTCCTCTGTGTCATAATCATCATACAGTAGTTGTTTTGTGTACACTATTAACATAAGTTATGTTACTGAGGTTAAAAATGGTTTTCTTTCTTTCGTTTATTTCAAGTGTGTTAACAAATAGAACCTTATTGTAAAAATGTATTCATATTGAAGTCAATATTGAGATGTTTCACCTCTGATTGTAGATGTTGGAATCCTCTCGGCAAATCTGAGCACCATTTGAAACATAGTTGAGATTTTAGTGAGATTTCTGGGTTATTTTTCCTCACACGCTTCAAAACAAAGCTTCCAAAAGGGGGGATTTTGTAGCAATGTAATAGAAGAACCATTTTTGTGTGTAGAACATTTGAATAATCTCAAGAAAGGTTCCATGGATGTAAAAGGTTCTTCGTGGAACCCTCAGTTCCAATAAAGAAGCCTTATTTTTAACAGGAGAAACATCTGAGAAGTAAAAGATTTTAGCCAAATTTTTATTTTCTTCACTGTTTTCTAAGAGAATAACAGATACATTGTAAAAGAGCTGTCAGTTTGGACATTTATACCATTTTCCTTCATGGAAAGGTCATTAAATATTTCCGTTGATATTGAGATCTCGTACCTCTCTGAATCTGAAAAGTCACCGTTGGAGACTTTAGTGAGATTGCTGGCTTATTTTTCTCACAATCTTAAAAATCATGGTTCAAACATGGGTTTATTTTGCAGTTTTGGTTTCTCAAAGAACATTTCCTATTAAAATAACCATTTTTTCTTAGTGTGAAAAAACCTTTCTCCACTATAAAGAACCTTTTGCGCAAATTAAAAGTCTTAAGGTTCTTCATTGAAACCATCAGTGCCAATAAAGTGGAGAAACACACGATTAGCAAAAAGTTTACTTTCTTTCTTAAACCATCGTTTCCTAATAGAACCAATTGATATACACTATAAAAGAGCTCCCAGTTGTAACTTTTGGACCTTTTTACTCCAGCACAAAAAGCATCCCATCAACTGATTGTTTCAGTCCCACATGACTCCATCCAACTGGCGGGTCAACTATTCTGGGTCAAGACTACACCACATGTAATCTAGCAGCGTGAGTGACTTCATCCGTCAAGAAGGCGGCGACGCAGGAGACGTCAAACATCTATCATTACGAGAGTTTAACTAAAGCCATGGTGGGAATACCAAACACTCTCAGCTTCTTAAAGGGATTTGTGAATTAGTGGCTAAACATTTGCTTTTCCAAAAGGCACGTTCGAAAGCTCTTTCAAGCAAATGCACGTTCACGAACTGCGACAAGGAGATCAACTGGGAGCTCTGGCTTTGATTATGAGAGACACATGACATAGACGGATCGCAAAAAGTCTTATTTTACATGTCTAATGAAGGAGAAGAAGCAACAACAACAACACGTCTTTGAGTGCCAATCGCGTTTCCAGCCGCTCTACACATCCAACTAAAGTTCTCTTTAATTGGTTTCTGGCCGACGAAACGAGATTGAGGCGAAGTTCATCGCCTTTGGGCATTGCATCCTTCCAGCTCGCATGCTTTCTACATCTCTTATATGTATTTGCATAACTAATTGTTCGCCATAGCCGGCCAAAAACACTCCAGCCAAAATCCCATGCAGTCATTTAACCTCGTTTGTGTCCCGTTCGCCGAATGACCTGGTAATTGCACGTGCAGAATAAAAGCGCCCCCGATGGCAGTGGTTCAACAAATATCTGAGGGCTCATTACTGGACGAACTCGCAGCTTGTGTTCGTACCAAATTAGCCGACGTCGCAGATACTGGAACATAAACAAATATTGGCAAACGAGCCACTGGCTGCATTTCTCAGTGGATCGCCAAAGCTTGCGATGCACGCATCTTCCTCTAGATGATGCATTGGTTTTTGAATATGCATGTCAATGTTTAAAGAAGACACAAAGCTGGGGTTTGATGCTCGTTGATGGACACAATCAAGAGATGCACCGAGGGGCCCCTAGGGGCCTCCTGCTGAGCGGAGACAGAGTCTGTGTACTTATTCCACAGTGGGTCAGTGTCTCTCCCAGCAGCTGTGTTCATCCTCGAGTGTTTAGAGAGGCTTAACGCTGTCCATCAGGCCTTAATGTCCAGCGCAGCGGGCAGGACGTGGCCATTCAGACCGCGAACTGACCAACCAATCCATCCGTCTTCGGCGCCGCAGTCTGAATGAACCCGCTTTACAATCATCAAGATGGACGGCTGCCAAGAAGCGAGCTTTCAGCAGCTCAGAAAACGATCTAATTATTCAGGAGATCAGTGGCGGCGATGACCGTCTTAATCGGATAACTCACTTATCACATCGTTTGGACAGAGAAACGACTGTGGTATGAGCGCATCAATAGAAAGCGCTCTGAATTACCTGAAATTCAGTGACTGGATGGGCGGGATGCAGGCTTTGCTCAGAGGTTTGAGAGCCAATCATACGAGCTGTAAATGTCATGTGACTGATTGCTCTGGAGCTGAAGGAAAACTACACATTACATTACTAATAAAGAGGATTTAAACATAACATAAATTGAACCAAAATACTGTACAATACGTATGAAAACAAATCTACACGGTGAAAACAAACGCTTAAGAATAGGATATAAAAATATATGTTGTTTTTTAGTATCATTGAAACACTATTCTAGATTTTGTTAATATTTTGAATTATATTTTTTCATCTTTATATATATATATATATATATATATATATATATATATATATATATATATATATATATATATATATTATATAATAATATAATTTTTATTTTATATTTAAAAGATATTTTTTATTATATATTTTTAAAAAATTAATTAATTTAGTTTCAGTTTAGTTATTTTATTATATCCAAGTTTAAGAGAAAATAAGATGATAATGTTTCCTTGCCAGCCAGCTGAAAAAATATCATTATATAAATTATAAAAAATTACATATTTTATATTTTATTTATTTAAGGAAATATTCGATTTTACTTACTTAAAAAAAACCTTGTTTTAAAGTTTGGGCCAGGCTACAAAAGGCTAGAGAGTTTAAAACTGAAACTAAAACTAATCATTTTAATTTAACGATGTAAAAAAAAAAATATATAGACATGTATATTAAAAACAAACAAAGAAACAAATAGTAAAAATTACAAGAATATACAACAATTACTAAAACTTTAACTAGTATCTTCCCCATGACACAGGAAAGTGGATAAAGCCACTAATATATACTAATTATATTTTTGGTCATTAATTCATTATATTTGCTTGAAAGAAGAAGTTTGTTAAATTTTGCAATAGTTTTCGATAAACCATGCACAATATACTGTAATTAAATTATTTGTGAAAGAATGATATCTTCAATTCAAAACAGTCCAGTCTAATCTATGAATTATAGTTTTCTTGAAACTTATATCCTGGCAAAAAAGTCTTCCATCAGTTTGTATAAGTTACACGGGCCGCTTAATGCGTGCACCCATCACAGAAACGGCCAGCCATCGATCATACTGAAGTGAAGCGTCACGCTGCATAAATATGCATGACGTTTTAATTTACCAAAGGAGGAAAATAAGCAGAAGCATGATGAGAAGCACCTGAGAGAAGTGACACGGCGACAGGACAAACTCCGTCCTCCAATCAGAGCTGACGGATACAGAAAACAGCTGCAGAGCGGATCCTAAAGGGATCTTGTAGGAGAACGCAGGTGAGAGACATCGCTCGAATCGGTAGAGAAGAAAGGTGATGATAAATCAAACAAAAGCACTTTTTGGCACAAATTAAATGTGCAGCAGAAATGTTTAGGGAAGCATTAAATTAAAAACTACATTTTTACGAAAGCGGTGCTTGCCTGCGTGTGAAGAGTGCTTTGGTTGCAATTGATTTTTAAAGTTGTAAATAAAGATTATTTATCAGTCTTTCTACTTCAAAATGTTACATTTAGTTCAGTATTATATGATTGATGTTTCTTTGTAAGCAATTGTAAAAAAAAAAACATTTTACTGTAAATCCAACACTGATTATTTGTTTCAGTGTGATCCACATATGATGCAAGAAGAGCAGAAGAAAAGTTTAAAATTATCTTTTTCAAAAAAGATAAACCATGCGTTTAACTAAATGTGAATATTTTGAAATAGAAAGACTGAAATAAAATTTTATTTGTGGTTTATGTAATATGTAATTTTCTGTTATTGTTGCAAAATATGTCAATCAATTATACACTGAAAAAAAGTTGTGTAAAAATAATAAAAATAATAAATTCAGTTGCTGCCTTAAGTGAAATCGGTTTAAAATATAACAACCGTACCTAGAAAAATGTTAAATCTTGTATCATTTAAATGAATGAAGTTGAAATTGGTTAAATTAGTTTGATGAGTTAAACTAATGGAGTTAAGCTGTAAATAAAGATTTTCAGAGTATGTTTTTTTTTTTATTATTATTTATATATATTCTTTCCAATAAACTAAAATGTTGTTTTTTAACTTCAAACTTTCACATTTATTTTAATGCATATCATTTTTTTAATTACCTGTGAAATTAACTATATACTCTATACACTTATTTCACTTTAGATTTTTCAAAGTTAAAGGGTTTTACAATCAAATCAGTCTTTCCACTTTAAACGACTTTCCTATTTAATTCAACGTCTTGCCATTAATTGGAAACTTTACACGCAATTTCTCAGCGAAAAATGTTTTTTAACGAATGTTAACAAACAAGTGAGCAGCACGAAACACAGAAAGCAGACAAACGGGAGAAGTGAGACGCAGAGGAGGGAGAAAGAGAGAGAATTAGCAAAGACAAATGCGGAGAGAGAAAGAAATTGAGTTGGAAAGCTGAATTGGACTGGCAGCAGGCTGAATTCCTGAAGCACATCTCTCAGGCCAAAGTTTAGGCCCGTCTGTGAGAGGAATACCAAGCGAGCCAAACCGAGAGTCCCAAACAATGAGGAGAAGGCACACAGTGCCAGCTCCAACTTTCAAAGAGCTTCAAAAAAGTGCTCATCTCATTTACCCTCCGACGAACATCCCAAGCAAAGCCATATTGTGATGGTAATCATACAGATCACATACACGCATGCATATTTTCCCCCAACGGAGATGAATGGGCGTCCTAAATGAAACCAGGAAGATGTGTTTGGAGTGTTTGCTGGAACAGAACAAGCCCTTGTTTAGCCGCAGAAAGGCGCTAAAGGGAAACCATGAAGGTGATGAATGGAAGGTCTTCAAATGTTTAGCCTTAAACCAACACAATGCCATCTGTGGAAGCCTATATGACCAACAAATTCAAGCTTTAACGGGGTAATCGTGGTAATTATCTGCGCCGCTGCTGCAAACATCTCTCAATTGCTTACATATTTGTTGTTGGAGACATCTGGTATTAGTTTACCATGCTTTATAGGATCCACTTAGACTGACTTAATTAAACGAATGTAAATTCATTCCTTAATCAGGCGTGCCAAAACTCGAAAACACCCTGAAACCAGGGCTTTCCAGCCAAAGCCGTCGCTCTCCTCAACCAAATAGGGCTCTTGAGGCTGTTTGTTGAAAAACGCGTGCTCACGGTTTACAGATATACCGAATATTTCACATACTGCAGATGTCTGGCTGCAGGTTAAGAATGCATGCAAAAATGAGCTTGTCTTTACTCCGGCTATTTTGCAATGAGTGATGAAAACATACACAAATTGACAATGATTGATTATATATTTAAAATTTTGCATTTTATTATTATTATTATTTTTTAAGTTGCATGGGAGCATGTCTTACTAGAAATACTATTCCAGTTTTTGCATGTGTTGGAAGAGTAAAAAAGTGACAAAAACTCATATAAATGATCATTTTGAGTCAGCTATGTTATGCAGCAAAAGCAGAAAATAAATTAACATTGAATAAATTAAAATGTAAAAATGTTTTTCAAAGTTGCAAATAAAGATTATTATAAATAAATAAATAAATAAATATTTCAGTTTATTTTTTTTTTTTTTTTTTTTTTTATTTTATTTTTTTTTTAGTAAAACCATAAAATTCTCTGTGTTGGTACATTGCTAAACAAGTGAATGAATCTTCCTCAGAAGAGACAAAAACAGCAGCTCACTTCAGTTTCTGACTAATATTATAATTATGCCCATAAACTTTTTCTGAATTTTGGATGAACTCATAAATCTGTTGTTTGACCTCTTCATATTTAAGGAGAAAACTATAGTCGGACATCGCTTGTTATGATTTTCAAGGCTGTATAATTAAGTAGAGATGGTATGACATGATCCTACCAATATCAGAAACTATATCATTTTGATCAAACCATTGCATGTCTGTTGTGTGCCTCTGTCCCTAACAATGTTAAAATCAAACCCCATGCAGCACATTTCTATCACTTTAGCAGGCTATACCTGTCTGTAGCTCAGGGAGTCCCGTGATTAATCTGCTGAACCGCTGAAACTCGATCTGCCTGCAGTCAACATGATGCTCATTTTGTGTTTTCAGGCCTCAATGCCAAATTAACTGAGAGAATACATTAGCATATTAAGCACAAACTCACACACACGTATCTGAGAGAGTCCCTCGCTCTTAGAGAACACATATGAATCACTCATGAACCCATTAACCTCAGGCTTCTCGCTTTCTAAGAGTCTGTTGGACTGTAACTTAGCATTTATGTTTAGTTTACACACACACACACACACACACACACAATAGAGTAGAAACAATTTTCACTCAGAAATAGCTAAATTTCACAAAGTACAAAGAAACAACAAGTTGCACATTGTATTAATCATGACATTTTGAGGTAGAAAGACTGAAATAGTATAAAATAGTAATAGTAATATATATATATATATATATATATATACTGACAATAAAACGCAACGTAGACTCAATATTTTCCATTCATTTTCTCTAGAGACATAAAGAAGAAGAAAAAACTGTTAAAAAAGGGTAGAACTAAACCAAACAGCTGTGAAAATAAATATACATAATACATAAACTAAAAAATAAAGATAAATAGTGTACTTAAATCCCACGAAGCATTGTGATTGACGTCATTAAATCATGAATAATGCATGTATATATATATGCATATATATATATAAGTGAAAAAGAGAAAGTTGTATAGTAAATAAATGCAATTACTATATATATAATAATAATTTCTAAAGTTAAGTTGATCAGTGTACCAATATATATATATATATATATATATATATATATATATATATATATATATATATATATATATATATATATATATATATATATATATATATATATATATTCCTTTTTTTTTTTTTTTTTTTTTTTTAATATATGGTATTTTACTGCTGATGACCTAACTGTTGCACTCTAGATCCCAAGAAAGTGCCTCGATATCTCAATCTTTGTACAATGAGAACACCATTAACAAAGTTTCCTCCCAGTTCTCATTATAGTGAAACAGCGGGTATGGGAGTAACTGGTTTGGAATGGGACCGGTCGGTGTGTGAACGTGTTTGTCGCCTCTCAAAGAAGAAGGGGGATTCATTTCCATAAGAAGCACACTGAAGGAAAAGCCATTTTGCATCTATTGTTTCAGCCAAGCAGCTGTCATTTGCCCAACATTACGCATTCTTCATTGCTCCATGCTAATTTTTCAGAGGGACAATTTTTCTACAATAAGCACTCCGGCTAGTAACAGAAAGCCTTTTATGGGCCGAACCCCAGGGAGCTACGCGGTGTGCCAAGTTAAACAATGGCTCAATGCTTCGACCGGGTTCCTTCGCCGTCAGTAATACACCATGAAGTCCATGGCACCCAGCGTCCAGCCCAGCTCTCCACTCAGCACCTGGTTTCCCTCCCGTCCCGCCAATTAATCAAGATATCAATCAATATTGACAAGGTAATGGTCGAAGCACTAGCGACGGGAGCGCTAACTTCCACAGGTTGCTTCAATTTCTATCTATTGATTGTTTTCAAAATATCTGACGCCAGATGTAAGAAGGAAATGGCCTAAACCAGCCATTCTTATCATGGTTGGCTGGTCTTATCTGGTTTAAGGTCTGGTTTAAAGCACCTTAAACTGGTGTAATCTCATCTCAAGCAGGGGTTTAGCTGCTCGGCCAACTGTCCGAGTCAAAGCGATTGTTTTCAGAGAACTGATTCTTTCTGACATTTGAATGAACTTATTCAAATAACCACATAATGGTGTAAAATATACTGAATTTTATTAAAAAAGCACCCAAAAACTGTGTGAAATATTAATGTTTTACAAAGTATATACATATACAATGAATAAACTAGTCTTATTAATAATTTCGCCCATGCGGTTGGTCTCCGATTGGAGTCAGGACTGTTTCCTCAGTTTAGTGTATTGTTGGAGCGAATGAGTTGGCAAAAACCAACTCATTTTGACTCATACAAACTCATTTATTGGCTCATTTTGAGTCGGAGTGGCTGTAAGACGTCTGAAAGTGAATTTTGATTGAGATCTGAACTGATTGAGCCATTATGGTTCGGTCTGATTTGGTGAATTGGTTCAACTAGTTTACTAAAAAGAACTGGTTTCCAACTATTTCCAACCTAAACAGCACCCAAACTCCTATAAAACATTCAAACCAGACCAGACTGGCCAATTTAGTGGCCAGTTGAAACCAACAAACCTCTTTTTTTCCATGCAACTTTCTCTCATAGCGTGAACAATATTGTTATCCTTGCAGAATATGTCATGCTACCAGTTAAAGTTGGGTAAATATGAAATTATGAGATGTATGCCACCAATCCAAATCAGTTTTATAGACATGAAGAACCAAGTCAACATTAATCCAAAACTACTTGCATGGTGTACAATATACAGGTAAACATAAACAATCTTAATAACTAGGTCTGACCAACTAAGTCAAGGGATAATCAGTCCAAATCCCATCAGACCAACGAACCACTTCTGGTTTAAAAAGCTCCATGCAGCTTTCTAATGTAACATGACAAATTGTGTTATCCTTATGTTTATACATGCATGCATGTTCTGCAATAGCTGGCCTGATTTGTGGTCATCACTTATGAATTATGGAAATATGAATTATAAGATTCCCACCAATCAAGATCAGTTTTATCGACACAAATTACCAAGTTAACATAAATTAAAAACTACACTGAAAATAATTGTGGTGAAACTATTTTCACTAAGTAATTGCGAATAAATGGCAAGTAACAATTAGACAACAAGTTAAAATCTAAAAATCATTTTTTTTTTTGTAAAACATACTCCATTTAAAGCGATAGTTCACCAAAGTCATTGACTTCCATAGTATTTTACTCCTTACTATGTAAGTCAATGGGCACCATCAATGATTGTAACAATCAGTCTCACTTTTTTGGAACTAGATTAGTACAATCAACTTTTTTAATGTAACTAACATAGATTTGACCAGTCTTAAAGAAAAAAAAATGGATGACTAACTTAAATTGCATTATTAGTTCAATACTTGATTAACAGACAAGCCTGCTCACATTCGCACAACATTCTTCAGTGCAGACGTCAATGGCACACACAAAAATGACACGATTTGGAAACATTGCTCTATAAATTGATTTCAAGCTGGACTAAAAGCTCTATTGTAGATCATGCGAGCATAAAGGCACTAGGTTTGTGTTCACGGGTTATGCTTGACTTCATTGAACTCCTTAAATCTTTTACCTCACCGCCTCGGGGAACGACTCGCCCCTGCCAACCAAGTCAACTCAATTTGGGTTATTAGAGACCCGAGGCTCTGGAGACCAGCAGAACTTCAAAATGAAGCCTTCACCCCCCCGTCCCCCCTCCAAAAAAAAAAAAGTCTTGTCGTAATCCTCAACATGTTAGACCCATTTCACAGTCAGACGTGTTTCTTGGAAAGGCTTTGGTGTGTGAGGACATTCAGGCCCGTCCTGTGTGATCGTACACATGACGAGGGATTATTATGTGTCTGATGACACACAGGGACATCGGTTTTTAATATGCACTTGATATCTTCTGGATTAAAGGGATTTTTTTTAAATGTAGCGTATCGGGTCAGGAGAGAGCCGTGGGCTAAAATCAATAACGTCCATTGAGAGGGAAGAGGAAAATTTGTAAAGCATAAGGAGAAGCCAAAAAAACCCTCATTCACTCCACAACAATGTGTGAAACTACAGCACATCACTCCTGTAGAACACTGTAGAATCAAGTTAAATTATTGAACATCAACAACAAAGTAATGTTTTTATTTTTACTGGTTTTGCTTTAGAAATCAGGCTTTTCTTTGCACATTAAGTGGCATCTCAACACACAGCCAAAATTAACAAACAAATTGACTAATATTATCATAAACTGGACATGAAACTGTGTTTTACGGCTTCTAAGAAATAGGGGTAAGTCTTGGGGTAAGTTCAGAAAAGCATATTAACGTATGTTTTTTGCTTTATGCATTATGCACATTGTTCTAAATGTCTATACATTACTATTCAAACGTTTGATAACATTTTGACAAGGGCATATTTTTATGTTTTGGTAGAAGTGTCTTTTGCTCACCAATGATGCATTTAATAAAAAATACAGTAAAAACAGTAAACGTGAATGTGTGTATTACAGTTTTCTGTGTGAATGTAAATTTAAATGTAATGTATTCCTGTGATGCAAGCATTACTCCAGTCCTCAGTGTCACGTGATCCTTCAGAAATCATTCTAAGGTTAAAACCATTTTGTTTTTATGGAAACTGCGATGAATTTTATTTTCAGGATTCTTTGATAGATAGGAAAGGAAAGGAATTTTTTTTTGTAAATTTGATAAATTTAAAGCATCTTTAAAAATAAAAACATATATATATGTTTTTATTTTTAAAGATGCTTTAAATTTATCAAATTTACAGTATATATCATAATAAATTTACAGTATATATCATAATTATTTATATATATATATATATATATATATATATATATATATATATATATATATATATATATATATATATATATAAAATCAAGATACTTTAACTTTTACTTTATAAAAAAAAGAAAAAAAAATTGTTTACACATAAAAAAATCATCTGCAAATGTGGTAACAAAAATAAAGCTAAAATAGAAAAAAAATATTTTGAATTAAGTTTATTTGTCTTTGTTTTCCTGAGATATCTGTACTTCTTTTAAGCAAAAACTCACTTAATTATTTTTCAGAAAACAATACTTTTTTTTACCTCAAGTAAATCTATCTTATCACGGAAAACAAGACAAAAATGTGTGAAAACATTTTTACAAATGTAATGGTATTGTATGTAGAAATGCAAAATCATTGGTGCATTTTGATTGGCCAGCACTTGTGAGCGGTGATGTGACATGCAGGAGAGCAGGCCGAGGTCATCAGTGTGTGTGTGTGTGTGTGTGTGTGTGTGTGTGGAGCGAGGGGCACAGAGACAGGAAGGAGAGCTGATGACAGAGATCTGTGCCAGGGCAATGTGACAGGCCCTTAAGGATCCTTACACACCGCTCACCATGGTGCCTGTTACGGCTGCCGTTCCCCCAGATCTGGAGCGTGGACCGGGGGTCAGGCAGCCCAGAGTCTCACTGCAGGGCTCCGAGCACGTCAAGTCAATCTGCATCAGCTCCAGCAGCCGAGATGTGCTCACACACAAACACAAACACACATCAGGTGCATTCAGGATTAGACATGCCTGCCAGCGGAGCAAAGTCACAGCCAGCAGAAACACATGGCTATCAGCTCGTACAATACACTGACAGGACCGCACACACTCGCTACACACACACACACACACACGCAGACACACACACACACACACACACACGCAGACACACACATACGCACACACACACACTCGCACGCACACACACACACACACTCGCTACACCCACACACACACACACACTCGCTACACACACACACACACACACACACACACACTCGCACGCACACACACACACACACACACGCACACACACACACACACACGCACACACACACACACACACACACACACACGCACGCAGACCCACACTCGCACGCACACACACACACACGCGCGCACACACACACACACAGTTGTTTCTGTCAATTATGGGGACTTTCCATAGACTACTACACTGACCAAATGATATTTATTTCCCCTAAACCTAAACCTACCCCTTGCAGAAAACCAGTTTGCATTGTTACACATTGATATAAACATAATTTACTATTTTAAATCATTTTTTCCCTCGTGGGGACCCACAATGTCACAATGCTTGTAGTTGAATTTAACTTGATTCATAATCGACAAACTTTGCAACACTGACACTGAACTGAAGCAACAATGAACTTGAAATGAGTTGAATAAAAAAAACAATTGTCTGCTGAACTGAATTTGATTCACGATTTATTTATTTTATGAGTCTGACACAGTTATTGATCTAAATTGAATCAACACTGAGTTGAATGACACTATTATCTGCTGAATTGTATTTATTTACAAATTATGAATTGAATCACTGAACATGAAGTGAGTTGAATAATGACATTATTGTTTTTCATAATTGATGGATTTTACAACACTGACACTGTTATTGATCCGAATTAACACTGAACTGAGTTGAATTATGACACTTTTGTCAGCAGAAATTAATTTGTTTAATAATTGATGAACTTTGCAATTTTGGCGACTGTGATTGAACTGAACTGAATAAACATGAAACTGAATTAAGTTGAATAATGACACAATTCTCTGCTGAGCTGAATTGATCCAGAATTGAGGAACTTTGCCGAACTGAGAAACTAATGCAGTTATTGAACTGAACTGAATCAACATTAAAATGAATCGAGTTTGAATAGTGGTCCGCCGTAGAACGTCTTTAACTGTGGCTGAATTGAATTTTTTCATAATTGATGAACTTTGCAACATTGAAACAGAACTGAATGCACATTGAAATGACTTGAAATAACATTAAACTGAATTGATTAACTTTATATCAACACTGTTATTGAACTGTGTATTGAATGAACAATGAACTTCTATAGTACTGTTTAAAGCGCAAACTGAATTTGTTCCATAATTGATGAATTTTACAATGCTAACATGTTTAATTTCCTATTTATCATTGATCGGCTGCTTTGAAACTTAGCAGTATAGAAATTATTGCGACTTGACTTACGTATGGACTTTGTCCTCTGAATATTCCCGTAAAAACATAAAAGAGACACAAATGAGCCACTAGTTGACATCCAGCGAGAATATAGAAATATAAGATGAGTGTTAATAGCAGCTCGGATCGTTTGAGCGATATCTAATATCTTGAATGCAGTATCTGAGCACATTTAAGAGATTGTAGAGATCTTTTGAAACTCTAGAGGATATATATGTGAGATTACTGGGAGACACACTCGGTCACAGTTGGTCGGGTGTTGAAAGGAGCATATTTAACATTGGCATGCTGTGATGACACACGGTAAACCAGGGCTGAAAGCGTCCCATATCAACACAGGTGAATCAGCCTTCACACTAAAGACTTTAAAGCTTCAGGAAGAATGTCTTTGATCTCCTTTTATTGATTTGGTACACTAAATGCGGCTTTGAAAGGGACCCTTTTTCCTCAGATGTGTCTAGCATTGATTCTTGTTATGGTTCCTCTGATCCCTAGATTAGAGAAATCAATCGATTTCACTCCTGCAGACTGTCCAGATGAATCAAATCACTCAGTTATCACTCAGCGCTATTGAATTTCTGTCAGGTCACATTTGAAGACATGAAGCATTTTATCCATGTGAAAATAACAAGCGTAAACATTAGTGACGGACCAATATATTTGGTGGAGAACTAACCACAATCCAAATAAAAACAAATAAAATTGCAATTAAAAATGTGTTTAAAAAATCCAGGTTGGCTGTGCTTGGGTGCACAATTTGGTCAATATCTTGTTATTATATATCAATTTGGTCATTACATTTAAATCAATCAATAAATAAAGTACTACTAAATAAAAATATAAGATTACAAAATAAAATCAAAATATTAGCATTATAATCTTTCACAGTAAAAAAAAAAAAGTATTTTATTTTACCTTACTACTATAAAAGATTTACTATTTTTATTTCTTTATTTTTAAATATTTAACTACCAAACTTTTATTAATTTGCTACTATTTTTTATTCTTTACAAAAATTTGATGCAGCACTGTTTTGTGGTGTCAAATATTTCCAGAATAAAATGGATGATTATTTTTTTTGTTGCTTTTAAAAGCATTTTATGCGACCTAAATACACACAATTAAATAGTATTGTCCCATAATAATAAAATAATTGTAATTTTAAAAAAAAGTTTTGCACATAATTTGTCAAAACTGCACCTTGACTTGTACCCAGAAAATAAAAATATTATATTTACAAGGGATTCTTTTTTTATTATTATTATTTCCTGTAACGTTTCATTTCAAGATCTTCTGTGGCAATGTTCAGTTCTCTATCTCCCAGCATCAGTCAATAATATATAAAAATCATTGAGGTCTACATCAAAGAAACAGCCGAGAGAGAAATTGCCAAATCAAAGCACATGTGGAAACGTCTCCTCTTCATTTTGAGCTCTCATGTGGCACAGAAAATTGCTCTTTTGAAGAAATCTAAACATGCGGCCCATTCTGCAAACCCTGCAAATAATGAGCTTTATTTGTCTTTCGCTCAGAAGCAGCAAATGCAAGTCTGATGTGAAAGCGTCTAGTAGACAAACCAAAAACACTGAGGGTCTTCATCACAAAATGACATGAAAACAAGGGATAGATTCTAAACTTTCTTCTACAATCTAAAAGACGACGGCCAGTGCATACAGATATGTTTAGTGAGTCTTAAGGATTATCTGATGTTGGACATTCACTTCAGTGTTGACATCAGACTCAGAATATGAAAAAATTCAGCTTTATGGGAAAATACTTAATACACAACAATGCTCTCTAACACCGAATCATTGTGGCCTACTGTCCTCAAGGCAGATATTGTGTCCTGCCTTAAATTCACAAAGAAAGTCAAGAAACCCAGTGACTGTAACGAGATACCAGTTGACAGTCAAAACAAACGAAACTTCTCCTAAACAACTCCAACAAATGAATGCAGACAGAAAGCAAGAGAAACAAAGATAAACACTCGCACGTTTGTAGACGAGGTGAGAAATGACGTGGGAAGTGTGAGAAAAAGAGTCATGGCGATAAAAGCCAGTCTGTCAAAATGCATCATGGACACAAGCGCTAGACCATTAACAGTCTGTGTGCTTTAAGGGAATACAGAGCGAAGCTGACAAAGCAGGCCACACTGACATGTTAACAAAAACATATATTCAAGACAACAAAAGTATTACCAAATGGCAAATAAATAAGCAAAAAAAGGTAAAAAAAACTGACATCATTTCTTTGTGACCAGAAAAAATTTTGATTCATTCACACCACTCCAAGTTCATAAGTTATTGTCTTGGGAAACCAGAAGCTGTGTGTTTGTAAGAAACGAATCCATAAATAACATATTTTAACTTTAAACGGTTGCTTCTATCTAAAATATGACTCCATAATCCATAATAATGCTTTTTATTAACTTTATTCTGACGTCACCAATTCATTGCAGATGAACCATTGGTGAGCAAGTGATGGCATATTCTATTTTTTTTTCTTACTTCTAAAATCAACATACACTTACTTTTGAAGAAAAATGGCTTCATATTTTAAGTCTTATTTTCTGAAAAATGTATCAAATGTATAAAAAAAGCAGATTTCTGTTCTTTATATTTTTACATTTTTCCATAGAGCAAGCCTTGATATCTTAATTTTGCATCTGAAGTAACTGTATCTTGATCTGAGAATGATAAAAGATATCTTCTT
Organism: Carassius auratus; assembly: GCF_003368295.1. Classification (NCBI taxonomy): domain Eukaryota; kingdom Metazoa; phylum Chordata; class Actinopteri; order Cypriniformes; family Cyprinidae; genus Carassius; species Carassius auratus. Next base: position 2,270,301 of record NC_039253.1, read on the forward strand.
TTTATTTATTTTTTTAGCGTAAATAAGAAATGTTTCAGGGTTTCAAAAGCTGTCTTTATTGGGAGAGAAGTTTCAGATTGCAGCAAAGTCTACAAGTGTTGACATCTCACTGCGCCTCCACTCTCATCCCATTAACAAAAACATCAATAAAGGAATCAATTAACTGGCCATTTAATTCATCCTCCAGGAATCGCCGTCTCCCGAGGGATCCCCACTACTAGTCAATTACAATCTCGTAGATTGGTAAAGATTCTGAATGTGGTGCAATATTTACAAAGGCCAGCATTATTCTCCGAGAGGAGAGGGAATGGAAAGACAGAAATGCAGGAGGAGAAGGAGGCCCCGATATCTTGAAGGGGAGCTCCTCTTTTGATTGTTATGGGAGAGCTTGGAGAACATTAGCCCCTTGCCAGCAGAACAAAGGTTAGAACTCACAGAACACTCTTTAGACTATTTCTCCCTTTTCAAAATCAGGCTTTTCTCTGTGCTACTTACAGATCCAAAACCCTCCCTTCAGCAGCCGCAGTCGTGTCGAGCAGGTTTTGTCTGGAGAACATAAAGGCTGTTAGAGGAGATGTTTAGTTGACCCTCTAGATCTCAACAAGCAGCATTCCCAGAGGAAAAGATTATTGCTCATTCATATCTTCATGGAGATCTTCATGTTTCTTCAAAAATCCCTGAGAAATAAAGTTTTACAAGGTAGTGGCAGACTCCATATTAAACCTTATGGGTGTGTGGAATTCCGAATTTCAGTTCAGTTCTTGAGTTTTAATCTAAAAAAGTAGAATTGAAACTAAATCAAATTAATTGAATTGAAATTGCATTACTCTCAGGTCCTTGTCTTCCGGCATGACATTTTGCAAGCACCATACCACACAGTGATGCAGCTCGTCAGGATGCTCTCGATGGTGCCTCTGTAGAAGGTGTTCATGATGGGGGCCGGGGCTCTGGCTCTCCTCAGTTTGCGGAGGAAGTAGAGACGCTGTTGTGATTTCTTGGCCAGTGCTGCGGTGTTTTCAGTCCAGGAGAGGTCCTCTGTGATGTGCACACCCAGGAACTTGGTTCTGCTCACTCTCTCCACAGTCGCACCGTTGATGGTCAGAGGAACGTGCTGAGTGTGTGCTCTCCTTAAGTCTACAACAATCTCCTTCGTCTTCTCTACATTCAGTGAGAGATTGTTGTCACTGCACTCACCTCACTCCTGTAGTTAGTCTCATCTTTGTTGCTAATGAGACCCACCACAGTCGTTTCATCCGCAAACTTGATGATGAGGTTGGAGTTGTGTGACGGTGTGCAGTCGTATATCAGCAGAGTAAAGAGGAGGGGGCTCAGCACACATCCTTGGGGGGCCCCAGTGTTCAGTGTGATGGTGCTGGATGTGTAACTGCCGACACGTACTGCCTGAGGTCTTCCAGTCAGAAAGTCCAACAGCCAGTTGCACAGCGAAGTGTTGAGCCCCAGCTTGACCAGTTTGTAGATGAGCTGTTGAGGGATGATTATGAGTCCTTTTCGTCAATATGTGTGAGTGCTGAGTGGAGGGTGGTAGCGATGGCATCATCGGTCGACCGGTTGGACCGATATGCAAACTGGAAGGATGGAACTGGAATCTCCTCATGCTGTCTGGGGATAGATAGATAGAATGACAGACGGATGGACGGATGGACAGATGGACAGACAGATAAATGGATGAATCACTGGAAGCACCAGTCACGAAGTCAACTTCCTTGTTAGAAAAATGTTTATATAACTCTTTCTGACTTCTATGTGTATTTTAGCTTCTAATATGTGCCTTTTAAACATACTTAAATGTGAAGAATACCACCCCAATGAAAGCTTTTGTACCTTTTTGTCATGAGAGCACAATCTCATCTTCTCTGAAGGGGTTTCTATATTATCTATAAAGTCAAAGAGGGCCGAGGCGCTTGTTCAAATTCTAGCCGGGACAAAGCCCATTGACCGACAGTCAAGCCGGAGCAGGGAAGGCCTCACAGGACGAGAGAGAACAGATGCCAGCGATCGAGGACACACAGACCGATAAAAAGAACACATAGGCCAGCTTTACTGTAATCTAGGCCTTTAAAAGCCCTATCCATTCAGCCTCCGGAGTGCCTCGCTCACACAGACATAGAAAGGCTTTCACTTTCCCCCACCGTCCGTATCTGATAACCCTCTCCCCTCAAAGACACCCTCTCACAGCTCTGAATGGACATGGCTGCTTGCATTAAGGCACTGAGTACATTGGCCATTTTTTTGTGCCCACCTTAATTGTGAGCGTCCAAACAAAGGGTGGGAAAGTTTCTTTAAGTTAAGGTACACAAAGGTAACCCTAGTAAGACTTGCAAACTTCACAATAGCTTCCGGACGTCAAAGAGGGTCTCGATGTACATCTTTAAAAGAATAATTAACGTTGTTTCAAACTTACATGTCTTGGAGAAAGAAATCACATACCAAACACGCAATACGGCAAAACAACATCACATGGTGAGTAGGGATGGAACGATTCACTCAACTCATGATTCGATTCGATTCATGATTTTCACTTCATAATTTTGATTCTATTCACGATTCATTAATTTTTTTAAACAAAATGAGTGTGAATGTGAGATGTGAAACTGAAATATAACACTATAATATACTTATATTGCATTACATATTATTGCTCTTTTTGTTGGTTTTGATTGCTTCTATTGTTCTTATTTGTAAGTATCTGCCAGCAGGTGGCGCTTAACGTGTTTCCTTGGTTACTGCTGTAAACAAAGCATCGCTGCACTTATGAACTTTAATATGCATTATACAGATGATGAAAAAATATTTTTGAAGTGTAAAATAAAGACTAAGTCCTTTTTAGAAGAAATATGACATAATATGCATATCTTTATGCTTTATTTTCATGTTTAATTTAATGTGTTTAATGTATTTATACATTTCAGAGCTTGACAATGTGTTCAATATGATGATTCTTCAAGGGAAACAAAGGGCATGAGGGTGAAAAAATATTTCTTATGAATTATTCATTTTTATCTTACAATAAAACTTTTTTTTTATAAATTTTTAATTGAATTTAAAATGTATTGTTAAATTCAGTGTTACTCACCATTTCTTGTTTACTAGCAAGTGAAACTTGCACTTGTATGTTTTTTTTCAGTGCACTTTTCAAAACACATAGAAATTTCTGAAAACTGAAATCAGAGAATGCTGTATGTACAACACACACACACACACACACACACAGAAACTTCATCTCCCATCTTGTCCTTGCCATTAGTGCATTCCACCTAGAAAAAATCTCTCGTTTTGCAGACTGACCCCTTTGTGTGGTTTACACTGACACACAGGTGCTATACTTGACCTGGGACACTAATCCCTTGACCTCTAACTCTTCAGATAAAGGCTGAAGTATATACCAAGCCGAGCTGTCACTCAAAGTCCTGGACCAGAAGTGCAACGGCTTGGTTTGAGTCCATAGATGTGAGTGTCCAGATCTGGGAACAGACGGGGGGCGTACAAGAGATTTAACACACAAATGTGAACACTATGGTGGTGAACGCTACATATTTCCCAGAATTCACTTCGGTGGTGTGCTTTACCATCATAAAAGGTGAATGTTTGTTCTGAAAGGCCTAAAACCTGAAGATTTCTTACCTGTCTAAATGAGAAATAGGACCGAAGCGATTGGTTTTGTCCTTGGCGTCCAACGTTCTTGTCTTAATGAGCTGGATTTGTGCCGTCTTGTCTTGAAGGAGGGTGTGTTTGCCGAGGCTTTCATTCAGCATTTAGGGTTCTTTTGAGTGGCAGCGGTTCTTGGGACTCTTCAGCATCATTAAACACAGCAAACGCTTGGTGCTTTACAGAGCAGATTACATCAGGTCAGCTTCATTTGACCTCAAATTATCCTTGACATATGTTTGACCTCTGGGGGTCAGAATTTAGCGGCACTGCTTATTAAGGAACGTCAGCTGAGAGTTTAGCCAAGGTCACAACCTTAGCTTTCACAAATCACATCAAGACGGTTTTCGCCAGAGATACTGACCCTGGTGCTTGTGGGATGGGTTAAGGATCACTGAGCGGTCAAATTCAACTACATATTAAAAATAACTACTGAAAGGCTTTTAAAACATTAATTTTAGAAATCCTAACACATGGCTTTGTCAAGGTAACATGTACATTTTTATTATTTTCCAGTTCATTCACTTGAAGTTAAAAGCCTGTTTTATTTTCTACACTCAAATCGGACTTATTTTGGTATGACGTCTGGAGGTTCTCAGGCTGCAGGTGTTTAATATTTGTAGATTTAGTTTTATCTTCAGCAGACGCATCTAAAAACACAAGGCCATTTGTTGTGTTTTTCCCATGGACTCCGTCAGGGCTTCATATCTGCCTGCAGAGATACTGACAGCGGCCTTAAAACACAGACGTCAGAGGAAAACTTGTTTTGAAGTTTAAGGGCGAAAGCATTAAAAGTGCAAAGAGTTTTAAAAGTTTAAACAGACAAAGCGATGGATAGACAGATCAAGAAAAGAAGAATGAAAGGAAAGGATGTGATACATATGAAAGAATGACAGACCGAATGAGAGGATATAGAGTGATACGGAGAGAACGATAGAACAAGAATGAGGGAATTGTATGAAATCGACAGAAATAAGAATTAGGGCTGTGCAAAAAATCGAATGCGTTTTTCATTCGCATCTCTTTAGTAAAGATGCTCCTGTAATTAGAAGTATATCTCCAGCACGTGCGTTCAGATCAGGGTTGCCAGGTTTTCATAAACAAATCCTGCCCAGTTGCTTCTCAAAACTAGTCCAAAACTAGCCCAATCGTGTTTCGAGAAGGTTCCCCGATAAAAATTGCTTCCCGGGGTTAAAATATACGTTTTTTAGCAGGGTTGCCTTGGTAAAATTAGCATTTTAGAGGCTAAATATCATGTTATTTGTATTGGGTTCGCTTCGACCCACGGACATGAAAAACAACCACAGACTTGGCAACACTGGTTGGCGTTTACTACACCGAGCCGCAATTCACTGACAATCTACACAAAATCGATTTTAAAATCGCAGGCGATTCTTGGTCGATTTTGAAAACAATTTTGTGTTAGTTATCAAAAGACTACGGCTCTGTGTAGTAACTGCCGCTCCACCTGAACCAGTGTTGCCAAGTCTGTGGTTGTTTTTAATGTCCGCGCTTTGAAGCAACCCCAATACCAATAACGTGATATTTAGCCCCTAAAATGCGAATTTTACCTAGGCAACACTACTAAAAAACTTATATTTTAACCCCGGGAAGCAATTTTTATCGGGGAACCTCCTCGAAATGCGATTGGGCTAGTTTTAGACTTGTTTTAAGAAGTAACTGGGCAGGATTTGTTGTGAAAACCTGGCAACCCTGATCTGAACACACGTGCTGGAGATATACTTCTAATTACAGGAGCATCTTTACGGATGAGATACGCATGAAAATCGCATTCGATTATTTGCACAGCCCTAATAAGAGAACAAATGATACACGAATGAAAAAACAACAATGACAAATTGACAGAAGGATACACCGAATGACAGAGAGAGAGAGAGAGAGAGAGAATGGTACAGTGGGAAAGAATTATAAATTAAAATGAGAGTGATTTGAGAGAATGAGAGGGTGATAAAATGATAAAGAGGAAGAACGAGAGAATGTTAGAATGATAGAGTGAGAATGACTGATAGAAAAAGAACAAGAGAATGATGGATAGAATTATAGTGCAAAAGAGACAATGATAGATGTGAGAATATAGATGGATAGATATCCAATAATCCAATAGTTCAATCATTCTAGTCTAACTATTTGCGGTTGCCAAGTCACACACCAGAAATGCACCTTTGTGCAACCGTTCTGAACGAATGCTGTGCTTTCATATGATCACACACAGGACAACAGGATTTTAGGGTGAGAAAAATGGGCAAGAAGGCACTTCATCCATCAGAGTAAGTGACCTTGAATGTGTTTTGCCCCAAAGCCGTTTCTGCTCAGATAGAGCGCTGTGACACATGTGGTGTGCACAGAAATATGGCCACCCCGAGGCGCAGAAACGCCCTTTATTGGTCGGGCTCCACTCAATCACTTCTGGACTTGTAAATGTACTAGCATTTGTCAAGGAGATCTAAAGATTTGGACACAAACAATGTGGCGTGAAGCGAGGCGGGTGTGACGATGGAGAAACCAGAGAGTCTAGCGCTGAGGAAGTGACATAAGAGGTCAAAGAGTCAGCGGATGGGACAATGCCGAAACAGCACCCCGGTGACCCCATGATTACCACCCTGTCTACTGCAGAGAAAACTTCTGGAAGCTTCTGCCTTCATCCAAACAGAGCTGCGCGGTTATCACACGACAGCTCATGAACACGACAGCAAACGCTTGCGTCACCTACTTACACTTCTGCTGTGTTTGACACCTCCTCAACCGCGTCTGGAGCACGGAAGACTTTCTCTCTCACGTTTAACATGTTTAAAGACCTCGTCTGAGATACTGAGCTTACACATAAACATTCGCTCGCCACACACAACTACGTTTCTACATTTTCTAAAGGGTGTCTGAAGGTTTGTATATCGTCTGGCAGGTGCTAAAAATCAACTGAATACGGTAACAGCACGTTATTGTACCGTTAGTAATGTGACTGTGCTGTGAGACTGACTGTGTGCTGAGTGCCTGGAATGTTGTGTTGACGTTCTGAAATGCTCAAAACAGTAAAAAAATAAAAGACATATAAAATATATATCTAAAATGTTGGGTAACAAGAACGGTGCAGGATGCACATTGTAATTGTTAAAATTTGCATGAAAAATTATAGGTATATATAATAAAAATAGGATGCATTGTTAAAACTAGCTTTTAAAAAAATAATAATTATAATTGTATGTATTGTAGGCAAACAGGATGCTTAAATTTTCAAAATAGCATTTATAAAAACAGTAAATATAATTTTATATATTGTGAAAAAACAGGACACATAATTGAAAAAAAATGCTATATACTTAAAGAAAACAATGCATCATTGGCAAATTAGATTTCCATATTTTTATATATATTTACATATATTTAATATATATTTAAAATGTTTATTTTATAAAATATATACATTTCAATACAGATAGTTGTAGTTAGATAAATAAAATTTTACAATAACAATTTTAAATACTGTAATTAAACAAGGTGATAAATTGTTCAATTTTTTTTATAATTTAAAAATAATTTAATGAATGAAAATCTAATTTGGCAGAATTATAATTGAATAAAATTTGAATTTAGTGAAGTAGAATTAAAAAAAATTTAAGTCGAATTTTTCAGTTTTTTTTTAGAGGTTTGCACACATCACTAATACTAAACAGGAGCAAAACCAATATATACTCTAAGCTAAAAACACATGGACCCACAGTGTCGTAGTAGCATCATTCACATAGGGCACAGACCCAGTAAGAGGCTCCTAATGATGCGGCTCATCCATTAAGTGAGAGCACAAACCCATTCACCTACTAACTGCATTAAAATCAGCCTGTCCTCGCGTGAACTCCCCTCCTCCTCGTGGAGATGCATCTATTGTGGTGCGAGCGCACGGCTGCCCCATTAGCACGGCAGTCACCACAATGTGTCTTTAGGAGGGTCAGTCCCGAGTCCTGGTTGAAATATCACAATAACAGCGTGCCGATGCTTTCCCACGACCCTCCCATACACAGCGCTCCATTATGAGCGGCCTCCCCATCCCTCCTCTGGCCTTTACCGCGGTACAACTCCTCCACCGGCCAATGAAAGGGTTTACAAATCAGGGGCTCTTTCGCTGGTGAAAGCGGGAGTCTATAGACCTCTGGGTCAACAAATTACTGTTAGAACAATGAGGTGGTGTACATATAGGATGAATTAGCTTTAAAAAAGATCCGAGGTCTTATTACCTGCTTCAAATCGGTGGGAAAACAAACACTGATGAATTTCGGAAGTGCACATGTCCATTCATGGTAAAAAGAAAACGCTAAGCAGGTCTTTCAGTACTGTGAAGTAACCTAGAAGAAAACATCATTCTTCCATTATATTGCAGTTATATTTATAATTCATTTAAGTTTCAACTTATGAAATGTTTCTTTAAAACTCCTAAAGCCAAAAAATCTATGTGGAAATCAGCTCTTTGAGCTTGAGAAAATTTCCGATTTACATCTAAGACTTTTGATGCCCAAAGATGACCTTTTATATTTGCCACGCCATGCAATCAATGAATCATAATAAAAAAATAAAAAAATAAATAAAAGAAGTGTAAAATTTCTTACAAACTGCATTGATGAGAATTGTTGAGAAATAATAAAAAAAAAAATTCAATAAATTTCAATTAATTATATATATATATATATATATATATATATATATATATATATATATATATATATATATATATATAATTTATTGAATTTATAAAAATTATTTTTAAATATTTTCTTATATATTTATATTTTATATATTTCATATATATATATATATATATATATATATATATATATATATATATATATATATATATATATATATATATATATATATATATATATATATAAAGAAAAAAATTCAAATAATTTTTATAACTTCAATAAATTATATAAATATATATATATATATATATATATATATATATATATATATATATATATATGCTATATATATATATATATATATATATATATATATATATATATATATATATATATATATATATATATATAGCAGAATTTTAAGTTAAAAGCAAGCAGGACGATAATTAAAAATTTAGGATAGCAGAACTAATTTTTTTTTTTTTTAAGGTTTTAATCAAATTGAAAACACTAAATATTACTAAAACTAAAAAATTAAATTGAAGCATCTTTATCTGTATTTTAAATATTCTAAATTTAACATTTTAAATTACATTTTTTAAATTTTTGAAAAAACAACAACATAACATTTTTTTTTTTTTTATTATTATTATTTTTACACCAGTCATCTCTGCAGCAGAACAACCATTTTTGGTTCTTCATAACCTTTCTGTGAACAGAATAAACATTTTTTTCTATGGTATGAAGAACAACTGAATATTCAAAAGAACCTTTTGTGCAACAGAAAGATTCCGTGGATGTTAAAGTTTCTTCATGGAACCTTCGATGCCAATAAAGAACCTTCATCTGAATGTACAGGAGACACGTCACATTACTGACGTCTCCTCAACACAAACATCTCAGTGTCTCAACACTCAGCATTTATCTCGTTGCGATCTAGTGGGCAAAATCGAAAGAGCCTACACTATACATAATTTCATTGATGTTAAAGGTTCTTCATGGAGCCATCAATGCCACAAAGAAGCTTAATCTCAACACTTGGTTTGCAGTTCTCTGATGCTCTCACTGGTCCGCTGGAGGTCTCAACACATGTCATTTTATGCATTAGCATGCAATTCTTGACCATTTGAAGTAAGAAAGTTGATGGTGAGCTGAACTGAGAGATGGTGAGCAGTAATTGTATTTGTGTGCTTGTTGCCCCTGCGTGGCACGGTCCCCCCCGACTCTTGCCCCTTAACCAGGGTAACAGATTGGCATGCATAGCTAACAAACCTGATTGTCTGTGCTTCTTTGTATAGGCCGCGAGCTCTGCGAGAAACCCCGATTACAGAGTTTGGCATGCCACCCGATCCATTTTTTGGAGCGGGCCCCTTGTACATCGGCGACAAGCATAATGCGAAATGAATTCGCCGCACTCACCGGGTAAATTCATTTTAAACACTTTACCCCCTCCAAACAATGGCCACCGGCTATGCCTGTTATCTGCCGATTTATCAGGCAGAAACCAGCGGACTCTTGGCACGGCCGGCGAGACCCCGGGGGCACAGATGCGCTCGAAGCCCAAATGTGCAGCCGCTCTATTCACCGTGCTTATTGTTCTGATAAAACAAAAGCCGAATCAAGAGTATCAGCATCTGTCTTCAATCTTTATGTATTTACGGATGAAATGATTTTCCCATTAGCGGGGCTCACGGAAACTCTTTGCATATTCATGCTTCTGTATTTGAGAAATGCACTGTATGCTAATGTTCTTTTTAATGAATGTGAATATGAAATTATGAATATGAAATGTGTATTTATCATCAATTAAGCATCAAGGAACAATAAGCCTAGTGGATATACTCAACATGACATGGCTTCAAGGGTCTTGCTGTTATTTTAAAATGGTAATAATAATAATAATTTAAAGAAGATAAAATAACAAACCTAACAATTAAACATAGATACAAATAAAACAAAAATACTAAATAATTAAAATAAATATATTCTATAACATGGTAAAAAAAAAATAACAATAAAGTAAATAAAACAAACAAATACAAATAAAACTAAAATACATAAACATACTTTAAATTGGTAAAATTATAATCAAAGCTCAAATAATAATTAAAAAAAGGAACGATTGCATATATATATATATATAATTCTATAAAAGTGTAAAAGTAAAATATTAAAATAAAAAATTAATAACAAAATCAAAAATAAAAATTATAATAAAATAAATACATTCTATAAAATGTTCAAAAAGTATAATAAAATTAAAAATAATGAATGAACAAATGAATACATAAATAAAATACAAATCTATTCCATACAATTTCTTACAATTTTATTCTATTTTATTCTATTCTATACAATTTTATTTCAAAATAGTGAAATAAAAAAAATAATTAAAATAGAAATAAATAAATTCAATAAAATGGTGCCATTCTAAAATGGTTAATAATAATAAATTGGAAATGTGAATTTAAGTAAGTAGAATTAAACTGGAATTAAATTGAAAGACATAACTAATTAGTAATTTTTAGAAATACATTTTTTTTTCAGTATTTTCATGAAGTATCTTTTGTTACGGACTACGGTGAAAGATCATTTTCCAGCATGCTCTAATTAAATGTCTTGAGGCCATTTAATATGAAACAGTTAAAACAGAAACCTTTCATTTAAGACCTATTTTTGACCATTTTCTCGTTTCTTTGTATCATCAGAATCATCATGTTGTCTCAAATTGTTTGAATTACAATTGAGTAAATTCCACTTTTTCCATTGCAAATTCGAGCTCCAGGGAGCCAAATTCATGTGCATAATTATTTTCTAATTCAGAATAACAGTCTCTCTTCTAAAAGCACTTTTGGAAATGAATTAATTGCATTAGCAAAATTTGCATTAAAAAGAAAAAACAACAACAAGTGTAAACAGCAGCCAGTGAAACAGCACCTAAAGCCATGTGAGGACACTGACCAGATAAAACCCCTATCAACACACACACACACACACACACACCATATGGCTCCCACACACACACACACACACCCATTCACTCACTCACTCACTCACTCACGTTCAGCCCCAGAATGCTCATCAACAACATAATGAGCATCATTCACATTAATGACTCCTCCAAACCAAAGCGGCACAACAAACGAGCTCAAAAACACAGAAAACCAGCATTCATCGCATGAACAACACACCAATAGAGAAGGAGATTGAGAGCAATGCGTGTCCAGCGAGCGGAGCACAACAGTCAGACTGAGTGTGTGTGTGTGTGTGTGTGTGTGTGTGTGGTCTTTAGGTCATCCTGAGCTCAGTTGCCCAACAAACACACGCCATCCCTGCGGCCCCCCGCTGAGTTCCTATCAGGCTCAGAGCTCAATCACCGGCGCGCTCATGCAGCAACAACCCCAAAAACCTCCATCCTCCGGACCCGAGCACCACCCGATTACAGCTCATGCATCCTTAAAGCTCTTCCATCCTCGTAAAATGACTTATTTATGGAGAGCGACCTCGATGCAGAATGTGCCGGTGCTTTTTCAGGATAGCCGTGTTGTTTTCGGAGGCTCTCTCAAAGGTCACGGCACCAACAGGGATGGAAAAATAGGCGCCCCGCGGTGTGCAACATGTTGCCTGAGCCGCGGCGAGGCTTTAGGAATATTATGACACATCGTCTAGAGGCAGGGTGTTTACCGTGATGCCATCTGTGCCGCGCTCGCCCTGCGAAGATGTAAAGAAAATCTCATTTCTTGGTGCGCATGCATTGCAGATTCCAATGGCAATCGCTGGGATGTGGGTTTCTTCAAAAGCTGATGCTGTTGACAGGATTTCCTAAAGGCCGTTTGGGGTGGCGTCACGCAGGTGTAAGGAATTAGCGATTGGTAACACCTGTGCCATCCCAAAAAACCTGCAAATGCCTCTTCAGGCCACATCCGGAAGTTATGGCACATCTGAATCACAAATGAGATGTTTTTAATATGAAAATGTTTAGATAGCAATGAGATGAAATGGAGAAGAAATGGGACATTTTTCTCACAATTCACAAATGAGATATCTTTAATATTTCAGTTTTCAGATGAAAGTGAGATAAAATGAGGGTATATTGAATTATTTTCACCTGCTTTTCAGATGATTTTGCTAAAATTCAAATCAGAGATGAAATGTCCTTAATGTTTAAATTTTTAGACAGCAAATGGGATCTCTTTTAGATGTTTCCTCAAGTTCAATTCACAAATGAGATTTCTTTTATATTACCATTTTTAGACAGCGATGCATTTTCAGATTAAGAAATTTTGTTTTTAAATCAGTTGTTTCTAATGAGATACTTCAAAATACGCAGAAAAACATGAAAACTTAGCTCAATGATGTCTCACAATTCAGTCTAATTACCTGCAAAAGTCAACATGAACCTCAAACATCAAATGATCAGGGGTGTGTTTCCCAAAACCATAGTTGCTAACCTGTTAGCAACTTAGTTGGTTTCAATGGGAAATTGCATTGCAGCCAACAAAGTTAGTGAGCAACTATGGTTTTGGGAAATGCACACCTGAGCTGTATGCCAACTATTGAATCGTTTGTGTCCATTTTTACATGTAGGGACAAAAGCTCCAACATATATTTAATTTAACACCAAGTCACCTGAATGAACAATGAAAAAGCATTTTCCAAAGAAAAAAAAATGTTCCTTGATCAAGGCATCTACGGTTTGGCAATTGGTTAAAATCATCTTTTTTGACTTGTGCTTCTATACCAAGAAACAAATATTCACTTGGTTGTCGTTAAAGTTCATTTTGGCCATAAAGGCCAGTCAAATAAGACAGATGTCAACATGGACCCCAACAAAACAAAACTACAAAAGGTCAAAGAAAATACCACCCAGACTACATTCAAGATTGTACAAAATCTTCATTTTCCCATTCAGTTTATAAAAAAAAAAAAATGCAATTATGTTTGATTTTAAGACATTTGACCCAATAATCTGTTCTAGTACTGTGTTGGGTCGCCACCTCATGTCCAAAGTAAGATCTGTGTCCTGAAGCAAAACTCTGACCCACATCACACCAAAGCAATGGAAGCACAATGACATCATACTCAAATTTAACGATGCCACAAAGAGCCTGAGTAAGTATTAAGCATTGCATGCCAGACTTCCTTCGCTAATTAGTTAGTAATTAGCAAAGAAGGAACCTTTAGAGTGTGCATTATTAGTGCAGCAATGCAGAACTAACACCCACCGTAGTGAACTGGCACTGAGAAAAACAGACAATGCCCAAAAACGTATTATTATTATTTTCCGAGGCTAATCTCGTATTCGACGTGTATCAGCTGACCTAGAAACAACACAATGGCAACTTTTGCGTCTTAAGGCCGCTGGGTGAGGACAATAATGGCTTTGAGTGGGTTTGGCTTGAGGGAAACCCCAACAGATGCCTTGACCCAACACAACCTGTTGAAGAACTCAATCACGTCCCATTACGCCTGTCAACGCGGCCGCGCAATTCAGCGTTGATTAAAACGCAGAACTCTCCGCGGAAAGCCAGTCATCAAGTTTGCAATTAAAAACGACCCTCAGAGATCGACCAGGCCAATCTGGGATGTGATTAAAGTACACAGACTGCAAAGAAAGCCCTGTGTCCTCAAGTCAGAGGTTCTTTACTGGCATTGATGGTTTAATAAATAACCTTTAACATGGATTCTTTCCATTGCACAAAAGATTATTGGAAAAAGGTTCTGTTCTGGGGTGCGTTTCCCAAAAGCAAATAGCTGCTAACCTGTTAGCAACTTAGTTGATTGGCAATGGGAAGTTGTATTGTCACAAACAAAGTTGCTAACTTAGTTAGCAACTATGCTTTCGGGAAACGAAAAATGTTTCTTCAAGAAACCAAAAATGTTCTTCTATGCAAACCCCCCCATCCCCCAAGTTGGAACCTATTTTGACAGAAAAATTTTACATTTTGTTACTTCATTGAAATGTTACAGAACTTGTTCAAGGTTTTGGTACTTGCTATATGAACACGCACACAATACATAAAAAATAAGTGTAAAAAATAAAATAAAACATAAAGTAATTGACATTACATTTAAAAGAAAAAATGTTTCTGAAAAAAAAGACAAACTTGGATGGTTCGTGTCCAAAACATGACCACATTGAAATCAAATGGAAAGCAAGTATAGTTTAGTGGAAATATACGGTACTGCACCCAAATGAAATCTTAAATGATATCAACCTCAAATTTGGAAAACTTGTTAAGGTTTATGGCTTTGATTTTCACACAGTTTTAGTAAAACATGTTTTGGCGACAATTTTAGATTTCATATAAAATCTAAAAATAGTATTGTTCTGCATTTTTCATTTCAAAAAACTTTTTTGTTTCACTTTTCGTAACTTTTTTTTTTTTTTTTTTCAATTTTTTGGAATAGTTTGCCAAGTGTCCTCTATAAAAACGGACTAAACTTAAGCCTATGCTCTAAAACATTTAAGATTTAAAGTTTAAGATGATCAAAAAATGATTAATAGTTCATAAATAGAGCATTAGTGTTCCATAAATATAATTAAGCACCACAAAATCCCCTAAAAACACAATATATTAAATACAAAACATTTTTTAACTAAAATGTAGTATGTTTGGTGACTACCACTCGAGCAGCTCCGGAGGGTTAAGTGTACACTGCAGATTTATTATCCTACAACTCAACTCTAAACAAATGTGGTTCAGCAGGTCATCTAGACGAGATTTCTTCTTCACTGCCATGATTTCAGAGTCAGTTTTTGGCCCAGTTGACTCTTCAACAAATGCAACCTACCATGGGCAAAAAATGTGCCCTCAACCGTGAAAAAAAGTGCAGGAATGCATGGGAGGGAATTGTGGAGGTATCTGTGGGGAAATTGCACAGAGCCCAGTGGGAATTTCAGCAGACCCAGACAAGTGTCTTCCGAGCCAAGATCTGAGATTATCATAATGGGAGACAAAGAGAAAACGTCTGAGGTTGGAAACGGTCCCAACTCAATATTGTGGCCCTTGACTAATGAAACAATAGCTGTCAGACTTCAAGTTGCATGCTCTCCTTTTCAGATGTCAGGAGAACGCGCACGACTCCCAAAAGAAAACGCCAAGCTGTCGCAATCTCCATCTAGGATATTGCACCAAAATCATTTTTGCACCAAAAGCCGCCTTTAATACCCACCGTCCCCACCTCAGATCTAATGAGTAAAACAAGCTACGCTGTGATTGATGACTTGTGAAATGACCGCTGTCGGTTTGTGTGAGGGACACGATGGTTTCAGATATCTGCAAACAACGAGTTGAAGCCCTAGATTGATGGCACAGGTACGTAAAACCGAACGCTTCAAGTGTGTTTGGGGGGAGACAAAGGAGAGACGTGAGGAACTGCAGACGCAAACTCAAGTGCAAGTGCAAGAGACCAATGGGGAAAACTTCACAAAGTACCTGCAAGCACGAAAAAGTGTCCTGTGACTCAAATTAACATCAAATTCACAACTTCTAAAATCTGCAAGTTAGCAAATGAGAAACCAGTTTTGTCTTCTACACCAAAAATGGTTTGTGTTCAAACTATTTGCTCTGAGAAACTACTTTTTCAATTACAAAGAAATGGCTATTAAATCTCAATCTGCTTGGATTTGCCAAAATGCCAAAGTCTGCAAGTGAAAACTCATTATAAACCTAGATATGTATTTCATATCAAACGATCTGAGCTGCCCTCCACATTTATTGCATAGTTTTAAACTCTTATTGTATGACAACTATTGACTGTTTCCATCTTTTCTCACTAATTTTGTGAGAAACACTATAACTGACAGCTAAATCAAGTCTTTTAAACTAATCTTCTCAATAGTTTAAGAGATTGGAACACTGTCTATAAATTAATTTATAGTTTTAAAGGAAAATTCATCCAAAAGTTAAAATAATACCCGTGGCTCCTGATAATATATTGAAGTCTTATGAAGCGAAACGATCAGTCTGTGCAAGAAACTGAACATTATTTACAACATTATTTCCTATAATCCAGATTCCTATATTCATATTTTCGAGAACAGTTTTCACTCATTAATTTCAATGAAATGGTTCAATTCAGTAGTTTGTTTGCATAATCACAGAATTATGTTATGTATACATAATTATATTATTAAAGCACGCAATAATGATTTGAAATTTGGATGTTTTAATCAAAAACTTTCTTTTGGCTTCTTCATTCAAGCTGAATCAGTTAATTCATCATAAGATCAGATATATTGCTATTTTGGTTCATTTCGGGTTGGAATTAATCAAAAAGATGATTAGTTCGTAAATCGGACACTACTCCAGACTGTGTGTCTGAGGCTCTGGATTACAGGTAATAATCTAGCAAATAATGTTCAGTTTCTTGCACAGACTGATCATTTCACTTCATAAGAACTCAATATATCATCAGGAGCCACGAAAATTATTTGTGTGTTCCTTGATGAGCTTTTTTATTCCTAAAGTGATGGAAGCCACTGACTTGCATTTTATCAATCACTAAGACCTGGGTTTCAGCTAAAAATCTTCTTTCCTGTTCTACTGATTCTACCGTTCAACAGTTTTGAGTGAATTAAACTCAAACCAACAATTGACTTTTACCTTAAATTTTAGGAGAAACATCTCAAATTTGACACTATAACTGATAGCTCCTTTAAGCCCTAAATGAGCATTAAAAATGTCCTCTGGGTAGTTTTGGAGTAAAAACATCAATCCATCCTGCAGATGAAATCTGAGTGTTTTTACGCACACATGTCCCATCTCGGAGGAAACCAGGGGATTTGAGGAACCATCTGTTGGCCAAAGCCTTTGGGAAGCACACTAATATGGATTTAGGATATTACTCTCTGCAGGTGGGATGGGAATGGCAGCGCCCTCTTTTTAGAGGGAGGGGGTCGAGATAAAATTGTTGGTGTGATCCCGGTCTGTATGCATTTAAAAATAAATATAAATCCTATGCAACATACTGAAACCTTGCAGTATATGAAAATATAATTGATCAGACAAATCACGATACAAAACATTAATGCTCCAACGCAAATTAAGGTACTTTTTACATTTGATTTCAATTAAACTTGACTTAGTGTCATTGAAACTTGACTAATGTTATTTTCTGGTCAGATGGTCTCATCCAGTCTAAATGTGGCTGCAATATGGTCCAGATTTAAGGACGCTAACTTTTTCCAATACATTCAGAAAAATGCAAGCCATACGAAAAACCACAGGACCAGCTATTCTGCAAAGTCTGGTCAAATCATATTGCAATAATGTTGGTATTATCGAATATTACTAGTGCTGATTTCTTAGACGTCAACACTAAGAAAAGTTGTGTTCATGTGCCACTGCATACAAATGTATCATGTTCAAAAAGATAAGCCAAAACACATTTTTTGTGCACTTTTTGGCATGTTTTGCTATGCAATCAATTAAAAGAGCTTTTCTAAGGGTGTTCACACTTGCTTTTACGCATTTGACAAACACTTTTGTCTAAATCCACTTACCTTTATTTATATAGCGCTTACAGTGCATTCTAAGTAAATGGTTGGTTTCTGCATTCCCTGGGTATCAAGCCTTGCTCTACTGTTTCCCCAATGACATTAAAATGTATGTTTTTTACAAACTTTCATCCAAAGTGACTTACATTGCATTCAAAGTACACATTTGAAGAGCTCTTGCATCCCCTGGGAATCAAACGCATGATTTAAAAGTAAAACGTTTTGTTTTTGGTGCACTTGATAGGGCTTCGGTCCAGTTATTATTACATTAAACATTTGTAGAACTGTTCCTGTAGTAATGGTTGAGTTTAATGCATTATATTTGGTTAGTCATAGGTTCGGATCCACCCAAGGTAAAGTGAGGCAAACACATCTTGGGGTGAACAGAGTGCCCCCTGCATGTTGACCTGTCAAATCATTCAGAAATGTGCCGCAGGATTGAAACGCGTTTGTGTTAGCTGCATGATGAGGGGGACGCGAGCTAGTTCTTAACCCTGTGACCCTCCCAAATAAATAACCCACCCTCCCTTCCACTCTTGTGCCCACCAGTGTCAGTGTTTACATAACCCACATCTGTTTACAGTACACGCTGCTTACTTTGCAACAGAGTTACGGTAATATATGTGAGAAAACCTGCTTCGCTCTGACCACTGTAACATGGGAAGAGCAGCTCCTTCAACTTTACCTTTCAAGATCATGAGTTTAAGTACACTTTGGCTATTATAGCTGACTAAAAACACTAAAACGAACTAAACTTTCAATGAAAACTGTTCAGAATAATTCAGAATACTGATTAAAAAAAACTATCATAGCATCTCAAGAAAGTGTATAATAAACACAAAAGAATCCAGTTGAGCGCAGCTGAAAAGCTACATACAGTAAATTAATTATGCATGCAATATTTGCATTCAATTAAATATGAAATTTCAGACTGCTTTGATATCATTTGCACCTTTAATCCAATTCACAAAATATCTCATGCATTAATGCCGTTTCTTGCTTTGTAATGAAACTAAACACACAAAAACACCTGAATTGGCATAACAGATGCGTGCAAAAACACATGGAAGGAAGATTAATTTAGACAGCTAAACCAGGGCAAATAAACCCTTCTTATCAGATTAATTGCTAAGTTTAAGCCATTAAAATCTTTCTAATCATTTATTGATTCTTGGAATTCACGATGCCAGATCAAGAGCGCAAGATATAAGTATTAGCAGCAATTCGGTCTGAGCTGTCCGTGACTGAGCCGTCTGTGACATCTGTAAACGTCGCACTTAATATCCTCCACACTTCTGATTTAATTCGTTTTGGGACAGGTCCGCGAGGCTCTTTGTGCCTCTCTTTGAGTTATGCATTAGCTTTTGAAACACATCAGACGAGCTCTCTTCACCAGAGGTCAGCTGAGGGCAAAGATAACAGGAAGTTCAGACCTCCCATATTTGAACTCTTTCTAGTGACCGACAAACCCAATAAATCAAGCGAGACGCGAGCGGCGCGGGGTCACACACCTGTAATCCAGAATCCACACCACACCCTTTCATACATCTTCACAGTGTAAGCCAATCTGCCTCCCCTGGATTCCTTCTGCAGGCTGTTTCAGTGTTAAACATGTGGTAGGGTTCAAAACAAAAAGCTTGTTTCATGCATTATTGAATGCAAAGAGTTTTAGAATTATCTTTTGAGAAAGTTATATGTGTATATGATGTCTGTTCATATATAGCCTGTATTATGTATGTTATTATTCGTAATGTTTCATGCATCTGCTCATTTTGTTTGCCGACCTCACTCAAATGTCTCTATAAAAGTTAAAGTGCATGTTTCCTTATAGCATTTTACTTAATAAATCATGACAAATTTACACTGTAATGTGTGTTTTGAGGAATAAAATACTGTTTCTTCCAACAAAAGTTGCTCCTAAGAAACAGATGTAGGCTACATACAGATCTATGAAATGAACATGGATAGCAGCTGGTGACGTGTTTATATTGATATCTTTTCCTCGTTTTAATTCTTCGTGCTTCTATTTCTCACAGTCGTCTTCCACAGTTCAACCACAGTAATGACCCTGAGACTAATCCCACACTTAAACTCATAAAAGATCCTTAGTCTAAGAGAAAAAATGCCAAGTTTGATGTCTTTTGTTGCTTTTCCTTCACCATCACATATTTATCCGTTATCCGTGAGTTTCTTCAAAGTTCAGATTCAAGACGTTCAGACGTGTTTATGAGAGCTGATCTGTACGATCTGAGCAGATTATCAATAAATACTCTGGCTTCAAAACACTTTCACTACAGAGCGTGATTTGTTAACTAAAAGCCTACATTTTGTCGTTTGCATCACATAAGTAGCTCCACATGCATGACTTTTCTGATGTGGTAAACTTGCTCGTTAGCACACCTGGTACAATGATGAATGCTTGTGAAATACTTTTATTTTCTAATTTTTGCTTTTAGTTTACAGTATCCATCAACAGCTGGTTATTTTCAAATGCATTAACATTTACAATTAATATTGAAAATCTGCTGGGAACTAGAAATCCACCGGTCAATTCTGAGTTATACAGACAATTTCTTGATATTACAACATAATAATAAAAAAAACATTCAATGCCGAAATTAGTTGTAATGTACAAGATTAGCCTGGACTACAAATCAAATCATAAGGGACCATTTTTTTATTAATTTATACACCATCCAAATCATCTCTCCATTGTTGTGTGGTTTGTTCGGAGGACAAAACCACACAACAACAAAAATTTGGTGCAAAAAAAATCTAAATATTGAGAAAATCATCTTTAAAGTTGTCAAAATTAAGTTGTTAGCAATGCATATTGCTATTAAAAAATTATGTTTTAATATATTTATGGTAGGAAATGTACAAAATATCTTCATGGAACATGATCTTCACTTAATATCCTAATGATTTGTGGCATTAAAAGAAAAATGTATAATTTTGATCCATACAGTGTCTATTGCTATTGGTTCACATATGTCAACAGAACTCTTAAAAATACTTTTTGTAACTTAAAAGACTTGAATAAATGCTGGTCTTTAAGCTTCTTTTTAGAGCTCACCAGGATCAGAGTTGGCATCTCTTTTCTTTGTGGGAGGACAATACAACGTTTCTCAGTCTGGTCAAGTTGTGCAGTAAAGCAAATCGTTTCAGCTGCTTCGCGCACATCTGTGTGTTTCTCACTGTTACCGCGTAACCCCAGCGGTATCGGCGCGGGTCACGGGTCGCAGCTCCGGACCCTTTCTTTCACACATCAAGATTAGCCGTGTAAGCGAGCGGTCTGAAATAACCACTGGAGCCTTTTGTGTTCGGCGGGGAAAAGAAAATGTCCCCCTCTCGTATCTTTGTGATCTGTAAACGCCGATTGTCCCCGGCGTGTAGAGAGCTAGGATGTCATTTTATCTGCCTTCTCTCCCCTCAGAAGTGTGTAGATTCGTGAGATCTGGTTTGGCACAATGGTTTGTTGGGGCTTTGGGCGGCTTGTTTTGATGTCGGGAGTCGTACGGGGTCGTCGCATCATGCGAAGGACGCATGAATGTACACACACACATGTATACAGCGCGCCATCATGCTATCCCCGATGTGGCGTTGTGTTACCTGCATGGCTTTTCTTTGATGTGAGATTGCTTTCACAGGCTAGAGAGCAGGTAACAAAAACAGCGCACTAGACACCTTTTCCACCGCGAACAGTTCAACTGTGAGGAGCATTGTCCATTGTGTGCAACTCGGAGACACACAATCGAAGACTTTGTGTTGGAATGATTGATACAGAGAAATTTAATCACGCTAACTGGCTGGTGCTTTTAACTGTATCTGTGGCTGTATTGAGAGAGGAGGGACGGTAAACAATGGCCGGCCCTGTGGTTGTGGGCAGCGGGGAGCTGGGTTTCCAGAGCTTAGGTCAGGACACCAGATACCTGCATTTGCCTTGTAGTTCGCTCCAGGACAAGATTTTTTTTTTCTCTTGAGAGGACATCAATTTAGTAGATTGGTGGGGTATTACGACCCGCTTTGGCTCGGTCGAAACGCTGGGCAGCTGGGAAGCGATCCTATTTAGCCCAGGTCTTGAGGACTTTAAAGAGTAGTTCATCTGAAAACGGGACTTTTTTTACTCACACCGTATTGATTTTACATGCACATGAAAACTGTTGGCGTACGATTTACTTTGAACCTCAATTTTGTTCAATTGACTCAAATTGGTATAAAATGTCACTTAGAAATTTAAACAGCATGTAAACCATTGAATTAAATGTTAAATCGAAGGACGGAAGTATTGTTTTCTTGTACAAAGTACTCTAATAAATACTTAACATTTTATTTAATGTTTTATTTAAATAATTAATTCACTGTAGGGATATTTTTATTTATTTTTTGGTAATATTTGGAAATTTGTATTACATTTTTTGACCAAATTTTCCAAGATCCAAAAATTAGAAAAAAAGTATTTCATATAAAAAGTATTTGATATAAAAAGTGAACCATGTTCGAAGTCTTCTGAAACTATATTAAACATTAAAATTGATTAAAAAAAAAATATGTTATTTTGTTTTTTAAACAACTGAAAAGGCGTTTTACTATGAAACAATTTTTGATCGATTCCTAATACATTTTACAAATAATTACAGCAAGTAACATTGAAATAAATGTGAAATTTAAAGTAGAATTTTCCAATAATCTTTCATGTTTTATTTAATGTTTTATTTACAACTTTGACAAAAATCATTTTTATGTCATTTTACATTTTAATAAACAATACTGGATTATTTTAATTATATGAATGCATTTACATTGCCACATCAGTTTTTGCCTTTATTAACTGTGATTTATAGGATTTATTTTTTTTGTAGAATTTTTTATAGACGTTCCAGGATTTTATTGAAACTTTCGGGAATTACAGTAATATACCGTAAATTAAATGGGAATGTTTCCACACCTTTGGAACCCTACTTTTGAGACGTTGCATAAAAAAATTATGAAAAGCTAACGTTTTAAAATCATAAAACTACATATAACATTGTAAAATTTATAATAAATCATTTAAAAATAAGTTTTTACCTGAATGTCAAGTGACCAATCAGAGGACTGTGGAACTGCAAATGTGTTGTTAAATGATATATTTAATGAATTAATGTTCATTTAGAGTCTGAACTCAAATTCGTACATTTCAAAGGCCATTAAAAGCACTCTGTTCTGGTTCAGACCCCCATTGATGCTGCAACCCTGTTAAAGGCAATAAAATCTTTTACATTTCCTTACCCGGCTGTTAAGTTTACTGCGCGCTGCACTTTCAAAGCTGTTGCACGTCTATTAGAGTTGTAAAAGCCGGTTAGTCGCCCATGTGCCTCTCCCCCCTTCTATGGTTACCGCTAATCCCGTCCCCAAAAAGAGAAAGAAAAACATGACATATAGAGCTGAGAGAGGCTCGGCCTTTCATATTGTGATATCTGATACACAGGGAGTTTTTGAGGAAAGCACAATGTTTATTTTCGCAGAGTTGCCTTTGGGCTTATGGGAGGTTGGTTTGGCATTTGAGAACAGTGTCGGGTGTTCAAGATTTAGCAGCTCTTTCTATGTTTGTGTTGTGGGCCTCCTCTGGTCTCGCAAAAAGGACGTTTCTCATGCCGATAGGTCAGATCTAACATTTACACAACTAGAAAACCACAGAATCGGCGAAAGATTTAAGAAATCTACTTAATTATGCAATGCCAAAGCTGCCTAAATAATAAAAAAATAATTAGCTTAATAAATAAATAAAAAAATAAAAAAATACATATAGACGTTTTCTACTTTTCTAATATTTACTCATGTATGTTATTTATATTTAAATGTTTTATTGAATTATTTTCACATAAATAAATGCATATAACATATACAAAGAAATATAAAACCCAAAAATGAATAAATTAATGTATAAATAAACATAGAGAAATGCAAAAAAACGAATAAATAAACATACAGAGAAATGCAAAAAAAAAAAAAATAATAATAAATTAATGTAAAAATAAACATACAGAGAAATGCCAAAAAAAAATATAAATTAATGTATAACATACAGAGAAATGCAAAAAAAAGAATAAAGAATAAATTAATGTAAAAATAAACATACAGAGAAATGCAAAAACATCTTTACTTATGTTTAACATTGATATTTATATTTATTCATTTTTCATTCATGCATACATTTTTATATTTATTTCCACATTAAATCATTTGCACATTTATTAATTTCCTATTTTCTGACACTAAACACAATTTTCTATTAAATGCATCAAAATCCACACTGTAACAGTGTACTGATTTTTAAAGTTTATTCAAAGATTATTGGGATGTTGTATAACTTAAAATCTCATTGACTCAGTGTGTTACTTGCCATTTCTTCATAAATGTTTACTAGCAATTTCTCAGTGAAAATTTGTAGATATGAAATGAAAACCATTCAAATATCTGAACCATGAGCTCTCTTTAATATATAATATTGCATCAGCAATATTTAATAGGTAGAAAAAGCTGCGCAGGTCTGATCTACACACATCGATCAGGCTAATCAGATTTCTCAGCTCCTCTAAACCCACTTTGAGAGCTGACTGTGAGGATCAGACGTGCCAGCTGTCATTATCACATGCATAAAACACCCAAAACAATGCTAGCATTCAATTCATTCACCATACATCTCATTACACTCTCACAGATTTCTCTCATCAGTGTAAATGATTTCTAGAGGCCAGAAAACCCATTAAAGGGGTCATATGATGTCATTCCAGTTTTTCCTTTCTCTATGAAGTGTTACAAGCTCTTGGTGCATGAAGAAGATCTGTAAAGTTGCAAAAATTAAAGTCTTAAAGAGATATTCTTCTGCAAACACAAGCTTCATCACTGACACGTCTCTGTTCCTCTTTCAGCTTGAACTGATGGTGAAACTAAGGACATTATTAACTGTCTTTACATTTATTTTCAAAGATGAAGCTCACGATTATGGAAAGGGGTGTTACTGTAGGTTTCCGACGAGTGCTTGAGTTGTTCGGCCAATCACAATGCACTGGATCAGTCGGCCAATCAGAGCAGACTGCGCTTGACAGAAGGAGGGGCTTTGTAGAAATGATGCGTTTAAGAGAGGCGGGGCTTAGAGGACCTACAATAATGTACAGTATTTGAAAAATAACGTGGTTTTTGAACATTAAAGCATGTCAAAATATTCTGTTACACCAAATACACAAATGTAAATTTAATTATTAACGTAAAATATTTGGAGGTTTGCATCATATTCTGAATTTGCATTTCAGCTTTTTTTTTTTATTTTGAGAAATACTAGATCGTTTTTGTGCAAGTGGGATGAGTAAATGCATTTTTATATTTAGTGTAGAACTAGTAACCATCGTATTAACCCATTGCACACAATGCAACTGCACTGATTTTTCTCAACACACTGTAGGAACAGGAGAGTTGGTAGTCGATAAATGGAAAACAAAGAAACTGCTGTTATTTATTTGAAAAACCATGACGGGGAAAGAAAAGATTTAGATGTTGCATGGACACTGTCGGGGCAGAAGGTCGAGCAGGGGTCAGTTCTCCATCCCCCCCGACCGCACGACAGCGAATCCCTCCACAATCCCTCAGTCTTTAATCAAAACCAGTGTGATGTGAACTTGCACCCTTGATGAAAGAGCGAAGGGAACGGTCTTCTGATACGTCCGTGCAGCTTTTGTCCATTTCCTGTGAGCGCGTTCCATCACACACACACACACACACACACACACAGAGAGAGAGGAGTGATATATGGGATCCACCAGATCCAATCTGTCTTGTGCACTGGAGCTGTTGGGTTACACTGGTCAGAACAGAGTAGACCACAGCTGGACTCGACAGGTCTGATTTAAGACCTGATTGAGCAAAATTAGCCAAAAAGGGGCTCTGTGCATTTGGATGAGAGCATTATTTAATGCACTGGGGTGAAGGCCTTTGTGAATGAACTTGAATTTGATATGTGAAACACATGCCGCGTCTCTCAAGTGGATCATTGACACTCCTAATTGAGATTGTTGATCGAGTGTCAGTACTCCACTTGAGATGTAGGTGGCAGTAATGCACTTATTAGTCTGTGATCCGCTGTAAAGCAAGAAGAAGATGCCTGCAATGGTTTGTGTTAAAAATCTTGGTTTGTGATCTACTGAAGATACAAATTCACCGACATCTTCGATGCCCTGGGGGTAAACAGATGGACATCAAATTTGAAAATTAAATTTTTGGGTGAACTATCCCTTTAAGATTGTCCTTGAACGTTCTAGAAAGTCCTAATATCGGTTGATGTATTTAGTGTCCAAAACACAAAAAAATGTCTAAGGATATTCACATTAAACGTTTTATTAACAATGTATGACCTATATATAGCCTATTGTAAACTAGTCAAAACTTTGGGATAATTAGGATTTAAATTTTTCTTAAAAGAAGGCACTTCTGCTCACTACGGCCGCCTTTATTTTATTATAAATACAGAAAAAAATGTGACGTATTATTGCAATGTAAAATAACCATTTTCTATGTGAATATATTTTTAAACTGAATTTATTTCTGTGATGCTCCGCTGTATTTTCAGCATCATTCCTGCAGTCTTCAGTGTCACATGATCTTCAGAAATCATGAAAATATGATGATTTGCTTCTCAAGAAACATTTCTGATTATTATAAGTGTTGAATCTGTGCTACTGCTTCATATTTTTGAAAAAATTCTATATTTTATTTATTTTTACATTTATTTTTCAGGATTCTTTGATGAATAGAAAGTTCAAAAGAACAGCATTTATTTGAAATCGTTTTCCTTGCTAAGTAAAATCATAATAATGTTGTTTTTAAAATCATATTTACCCTTAACCATTTGAAAATATTATATTATATCTAATGCAGTGACATTCAGAAATTTTTATGCATGACTTAAGTGTCCAAATATTTTCCCAAGCAAATAATGTTTTCTGGTGTCTGTCTTTAATGGAAAGAAAACAGGCGACTCCAGGCAGCGTTCACACCATCAGAGTGTGAAACACACAGAACACAGACACAAACACAAACTTCAACACATGCAAATGATTTCTAGTGAGTCACTCCAACAATTATCTGTTGTGACTCAACAAATGCTTTATTTCTTTATTTCTTTGCAGTAGATGACCACAGATTGATGTTGTTTGGCACAACAGTGGACATCATGAATCCCATGACAGGTTTAATTGAGACCAACAGGGTTCTAGAAGCAAAAATGACATTTATTTTCTCCACAAAGAAATAGATTTTAGTAGCATTTTATAACCATTTCAAAAGACTTATATTCTAATAGTATTATAATATCAATATTTTAAAGAAAACATAATATTATAATGAATGTTAATAATCAGCAATATTCACATTATATAATAATTATATTATTTTTTTTAGCAATTCTATTTTTTATACATTTTTACTTTATTTCTTTTAAGTTACTAACCTCAGATATGTGAACTTTTATCTCTTTTTTTTTTCAAATTGTCATGTGTATATATATATATATATATATATATATATATATATATATATATATATATATATATATATATATATATATATATATATATATAAGAACCTGTCAGACAATTAATTGCACCCAAAATAAATAAATATTTTTATTTAATATATACACACGTGTTTGTATTTATATAATAAATATACACGGTTTACACATATATTATGCAAACAAAAACCTTTATTTTGGATGCAATTAATCATGGTTAATACAGCAGTCAACATGCGATCTTAATAATAAATCCTTTTTTTAGTTTGTGGATTTGCTTGAGCTAGAAAGAGCTACTGAACGTAAATAAAATGTGCAAAAGGATTTGGAGCTAGAAAGACCTACTGCATTACTTCATTAGCTTGCGTCTGAGTGTACGCGTTTCACACACTAGGTGTGTTCGACATCGGCTGCGGCTGGATGCAACCGATCGGCGAGAGTAGCCGCGTGCAGGTGGGGAGGAGCTGCAAACGGAGATATGAAGCCGGACACGTTGTGGCTCCCGTAGTTTGCTGCAATTACGTCAGTCATGGCAGATCACGTGGCGATTGCTTACTTGATCGCATTTAATGTGTGTATAAGTGGTGTTTTGGAAGGGTCTTGAATGTTGTTAAGTTGAAGTTACAGCAAGTTGTTAGCAGTTTGCTAACCACATGCAGGTGAAGTATAAACACAGCAAAATAAACTAAAGAATATGAAGAAACCAAACAAATGGAGGAACATAATGTATTATGTATCATTTGTATAGGACCATACATTTATGACCACATTAGATTGTATGCTTTTAAGATTAACATTTTAGTTCTTAAAAATGCTCATTTGAATAGGTTATGCTGCTGAATACTGTAAAAGGTCTGTATAAAAAAGAAAGTCATGCAAAATAAACATACACAAACTTTATATTAACAATAAAGTAAATACAGTAAAACAATATTTAATAAATATGATTTATAAGATGAAGACGACATAAAAACGTATTGAACTGTTTTAAAAGTCCATATGAGAATTTCTGAAACTGAAGCCGACTCGCAATAAACTTGAAACGCACGTCATCTGTGTCATCAGTGAATCCAGCCAATCGTGGATCAGTTGTGTCGTCATCAGAATCTGTGCAGCCGCTCTTCAGAAGCTGCGCTGGCTGAGTTCTCCGGCTACTCTCGAATCGCTCTCGTGGTACTTTGACGGCACACGTCACAGTCACGTGGCGTCAGCGCTGTATCAAGTCGGACAAAATTTCTAACCGGCATGCACTGCTTCAAGTCAGCCGACGATCGGTTTGCGCAAAACTGCATGAAGTCGAACAAGCCTACTCTCTCCGGCCACGTTGAGTTGTTGACACGGACAGCGGAAAAAGTGACGCATGCGCTTTCCACTTGTAAAACTCAAGGGTGTATGGGTAATGTAGTCTCTGCTCTCGGTGGGATGAAGTAGGAAGCGTGCATTGTGAAAGGCGCTCTGAAAAGCAGCAGCGCAGGCAAGTGGCGGTACCAGTGTGTACCGGCCCACTTAAAGCACTGACTCAAATGATTCGCGAACCAGCTCCGAGCTCCCGAACAGACTCAAATGATTCGCGAACCCGCTTTGAACTGCCTAATTGTTTCAAATGATTCGCGATCCCCAAACTGATTCAAATGATTCGCGATCCCGCTCCGAACTCCCGAACTGACTCAAATGATTCGCGAACCCGCTACGAACTCCAAGTGATTCAAATCATTCGCGAACCCGCTACGAACTCCTGAAGTGATTCAAATGATTCGCGATCCCGCTCCGAACTCCCGAACTGACTCAAATGATTCGCGAACCCACTCCGAACTCTCTAATTGATTCAAATAATTTGCGATCCCAAAACTGACACAAATGATTCGCGAACCCGCTCCGAACTCTCGAACTGATTCAAATGATTCGCGATCCCCAAACTGACTCAAATGATTCGTGAACCTGCTTTGAACTCCCGAACTGACTCAAATGATTCGCGAACCCGCTACGAACTCCCGAAATGATTCAAATGATCTGCGAAGCCGCTCTGAACTCCCGAACTGATTCAAATGATTCGCGATCTTGCTCCGATTTCCCGAACTGACTCAAATGATTTGCAAACCCGCTTTGAACTGAACTGAACTTTGTACATGTCTTCATCATGTAACTTTACATTAGCCTAGATGCTTGCACTTTTTAGGCACGGTTTGTTTCGTTTTTGAATATTTTTGATACTGTTAAAAGGCACATCACTAAAACAAAAAATACGAGTTCACGTACCAGCCCACTTAAAGCACTGATATTACTGATTAAACTTGCTCACCAATGGATGCTCTGCAGTGAATGGGTGCCGTCAGAATGAGAGTCCAAACAGCTGATTAAAAACATCACAATAATCCACAGCAGTCCAGTCCAGCAGTTAACATCTGGAGAAGACAAAAGTGTGTGTTTGTAAGGAACAGATTTAGCATTAGGATGCTTTTAACATTATCCCAACAGGCTTTTTATGTTGCTTAAAGGATATCTTGAAGGTTTTGTTGAAGTATTTATGTTTTCGTTAATGTGAAATGCAATAACTGCACATGACTAATTTTAATAATGTTATAAATGTATTAGCAGTGGGGACAAATGTACTTTAAACTGCTTGGCCATTGTCATAGTTTGGCATCAATTTAGTCACGTGAAGATTAATCGACGATATGAAATGATCCACTACTTTTATATCTTCACGTGGTCGTAACACCCTAGCGAACACCCTCGTGGCATTCAGAATGTATAGTAATGACGTAAATTGAATGATTTATGATGGATCCGAATGGGCGACCTCATTTCCATTTGGCAAAAGAAATCATTCAGGCTTTGACAAAAGGGAGTTTTGTTGCATTTAAATCGCAGGTGCTTTTGTTCCTCTGTCACGACACTTGACGGACAAAAGTCCAGGGATCACATTTTTTGGGAGGACTGACTATAATTACAGAGGGCACACAGAGGTACTGTCAGCCCTCGGGCAGCAGCGGAGGTGAACTTCAAATTACCACAATAACAAGAGAAGAGATGAAAAGAAAAGAGAAAATCAGAGCCTATTTAAAGCGCTGTCGAGTGCGGGAACCGATCCAGCATCATCCACAGAGCTTTCCTTCGGATGGAAGTGACGTATGACCCTCAAACAGCACACTTGCGGTCACACTAGACTTTGGGCCCCGTTCACATCCATTCACAAGGGAACATCAGCATGTGCAGAGATGATGAAGTTTGGTGAACCCTGACCTGTGCATATCAGACTAGAGGATATAAATAATGCATTTGGACTAAAGGCAATGGAACAAATATGACTTTCATAAATGCATCTTCTGCTGTGTGTTAAAGTGTCTGATATCAGAATGATTTCTGAAGGATCATGTGGCACTGATGACTGGAGCCATGATACTCAAAATTCAGCTTTGCTTTACAGGAATAAATTTTATATAAAACCAAGTAAATGATTTGACTAAAGCTTGGAAGTGAACTTTAAAATACTGG
The DNA here is from genome assembly GCF_003368295.1 of Carassius auratus. Classification (NCBI taxonomy): domain Eukaryota; kingdom Metazoa; phylum Chordata; class Actinopteri; order Cypriniformes; family Cyprinidae; genus Carassius; species Carassius auratus. The sequence goes on from NC_039253.1 coordinate 2,301,163, forward strand.
CTGAGGGGTAAAGTGTGCCACCAATGATAATCACATGGACTGCACCAATAAAAATGGCGGGAAAAAGGGCAGGCTTAAACTGAGGTTCCATAAGTCCTGTGCGATCTGCATGTGGAGGAGGCCACGAGCAAGTGTGTGTGTGTGTGTGTGTTTTGGATGGGCATGTTGTTTTGTGGTGGGCTGAGGGTCGGTTAGGGGGGGGTTACGGCAGAAGGTCTGTTGTTAATCAGAATTAGACAGTGGCGAGGGGCAAAGCAGCCGCTGTAGAGCTCTAATCTCTGAACGCCTCTTAATCGTCTCTGCTCCAACAGTCACAGATTCAGATTCAGATCAACCACGCTGATTAGAGACGATGGCCCTACAGAGACAGAAAGAGCAAGAGAGGGGGCTGAGGGCGGCTAATTTAAATGACAACGCCAGGATAAGCACCCTTGTTCACTAAGAAATATCTCATATATACAATACGCTCTTAAAGGGATAGTTCATCCAAAAATTACAATTGGATGTTCATCTGCTTACTCCCAGGACATCCAAGATGTAGGTGACTTTGTTTCTTCAGTAGAACACAAACCAAGATTTTTAACACAAACCATTGCAGTCTATCAGTCTTATAATGGAAGTGGATGGGCATCACGGCTAAAACATACATTAAAACAAAGAAAAACATTCATAAACAAAACCAAATTAAACCCTGCGGCTCGTGACAATACACTGATGTGTAAAGACACAAAATGGTTGGTGAACAGTATTTATGTAGTTTTTTATCTCTGATTCATGCAATGTCGAAATTGTTATAAGTCTCCTGAGCATGTTCTCAGCAGCAGGTGTGTGAGGCATCTTCTTCTTCTTCTTGCATTACAGTGGATCGCAGACTGAAAAGTGCATTACTGACACCTATCTTTCAAGTGGACCATTGACACTCGATCTTCAATCTCAATTAGGAGCGTCAATGATCCACTTGAGAGATAAGTGTCAGTAATGCACTTGTCAGTCTACGATCCAATGTAAAGCACGAAGAAGAAGATACATCAATGTATCGTTAAGAGCCACAGGGTTTAATTTGGTTTTGTTTGTGTATGTTTTTTGTTTTGTTTTGTTTTATTGTATGTTTTAGCTGTGATTTCCATCCACTTCCATTGTAAGACCGATAGACTACAATGGTTTATGTTCTACTGAAGAAACAAAGTCACCTATATCTTTGGTTCCCTGGGGGTATGCAGATAAACATCAAATTTTTGGGCTTAACTATCCCTTTAACAATAAAAGTCCCAGCATATGCAATAAAACCCTAGTTCTTAAACCATTTTATCTCACTGTAAAGAACATTATAACTTTTTCCAGTAAAAAAAAAAAAAAAAAGATTCTGTAGATGTTAAATGTTGTTCATTTGACCCATCAATGCCAATAACAAACTTTTATTTTTAGGAAGGTTTTAGGAAAGTCTTGCATTACAAGGAGCAGTTAACCCAAAAAGGAGACTCCTCCACCATTATTTAAGTCTTCTGAAGTCATACTTATGCTAATGTTGATCGGTTTGTGTAAGACACTGACCAAATTGAGTTCTTCACTGATAATAGTTCCAGCAAGAGGTTTTCATAGAATGCAATCTAAAAACATTTTGGTTCCCCAAAGAAACTTAAGTGGACAAATCTTTAAAGAGCCATACATTTTTATCTTGGTGTGAAGAACACTTTACCTTTTCCCACCAAAAATAACCTTTTGATTAGTGGAAAACGTTTCTAAATGTTAATGGCCGATAACGAACATTTTCTTTAATGATCTTTAAGAATTCATAAAGATTTGAGGCACATGTTTTATTAAAGGAACCATTTATTTTCAATTATTTTCAATTAATGTCTAGGGTTTAAGCTGACAAAAATGTTTGTGAATCCCTGCTTTTTGGGCTGTCCAGCTATTTATGATGAGATGACTGCATGACTTTAGCATGTTTACATAAGGACTTTAACAGCCTTAAATGAGGCACTCTAAACCATTCATGACTTTCAACACTACAAGTACCAGGCGGATCGTGGTAAAAGCAGTCGGATTAGAAGAACCATGCCTGCAGAAGCATGCAGTATTACAGTATTTGTGTGTATGCATTTAAAGCATATTTGTGCACAAGGTCACACAGGTTGCACGTGTGTTAGTGCATGTTTCTGACATTAGAATAAGCTTAGTTTACTCTCACCTTCGTGTGGCTTAGACTTAGCATCCAGCCTAATGCAGACTAATTAAAGCCAATCAACAACAGCTGCTTGGCCTTTTGAAGCAAAACCTGTAAAGAACTTAAGCGTACTACAGCTACTTTGTGTAGCAAAACATTGACCGTTAGTATTATCCTTTCAATAACAAACAATAGGTTTTACTGAGTCAGGTGCCTGGTAATTAGATCAGGAAATTACATACATTCGTTCATTATTATAACCCTGGTATATTGTTCTGCACAAATAAATTAAAAATAAAACCAGTAA